>NC_057387.1:106392851-106686884 GCF_019320065.1 Cervus canadensis
TGTTTCCTTAATTTCTCTTTCTGTTTTTTCATTGTTAGTATATAGGAATGCAAGGGATTTCTGTGTATTAATTTTATATCCTGCAACTTTACTATATTCATTGATTAGCTCTAGTAATTTTCTGGTAGAGTCTTTAGGGTTTTCTATATAGAGGATCATGGCATCTGCAAACAGTGAGAGTTTTACTTCTTCTTTTCTCATCTGGATTCCTTTTACTTCTTTTTCTGCTCTGATTGCTGTGGCCAGAACTTCTAACACTATGTTGAACAGTAGTGGTGAGAGTGGGCACCCTTGTCTTGTTCCTGATTTCAGGGGAAATGCTTTCAATTTTTCACCATTGAGGGTGATGCTTGCTGTGGGTTTGTCATATATAGCTTTTATTATGTTGAGGTATGTTCCTTCTATTCCTGCTTTTTGGAGAGTTTTAATCATAAATGAGTGTTGAATTTTGTCAAAGGCTTTCTCTGCATCTATTGAGATAATCATATGGTTTTTATCTTTCAATTTGTTAATGTGGTGTATTACATTGATTGATTTGCGGATATTAAAGAATCCTTGCATTCCTGGGATAAAGCCCACTTGGTCATGGTGTATGATTTTTTTAATATGTTGTTGGATTCTGTTTGCTAGAATTTTGTTAAGGATTTTTGCATCTATGTTCATCAGTGATATTGGCCTGTAGTTTTCTTTTTTTGTGGCATCTTTGTCTGGTTTTGGAATTAGGGTGATGGTGGCCTCATAGAATGAGTTTGGAAGCTTACCTTCATCTGCAATTTTCTGGAAGAGTTTGAGTAAGATAGGTGTTAGCTCCTCTCTAAATTTTTGGTAGAATTCAGCTGTGAAGCCATCTGGTCCTGGGCTTTTGTTTGCTGGAAGATTTTTGATGACAGTTTCGATTTCCTTGCTTGTGATGGGTCTGTTAAGATCTTCTATTTCTTCCTGGTTCAGTTTTGGAAAGTTATACTTTTCTAAGAATTTGTCCATTTCATCCAAGTTGTCCATTTTATTGGCATAGAGCTGCTGGTAGTAGTCTCTTATGATCCTTTGTATTTCAGTGTTGTCTGTTGTGATCTCTCCATTTTCATTTCTAATTTTGTTAATTTGGTTCTTCTCTGTTTCTTAATGAGTCTTGCTAATGGTTTGTCAATTTTGTTTATTTTTTCAAAAAAACCAGCTTTTAGCTTTGTTGATTTTTGCTATGGTCTCTTTAGTTTCTTTTGCATTTATTTCTGCCCTAATTTTTAAGATTTCTTTCCTTCTGCTAACCCTGGGGTTCTTATTTCTTCCTTCTCTAATTGCTTTTAGTGTAGAGTTAGGTTATTTATTGGTTTTTTCTTGTTTCTTGATGTAAGCCTTGTAATGCTATGAACCTTCCCCTTAGCACTGCTTAACATGTCCCATAGGTTTTGGGTTGTTGGTGTCTTTCATTTTCATTCATTCTATACATATTGATTTCTTTTTTTTGATTCTTCTATTGATTTGTTGGTTATTCAGAAGTTGTGTTATTTAGCCTCCATATGTTTGAAGTTTTTAACAATTTTTTTCCTGTAATTGAGATGTAATCTTACTGCACTGTGGTCAGAAAAAGATGACTGGAATGATTTCAATTTTTTTGAATTTTCCAAGACCAGATTTATGGCCCAGGATGTGATCTATTCTGGAGAAGGTTCCGTGTGCACTTGAGAAAAAGGTGAAGTTGCTTGTTTTGGGGTGAAATGTCCTATAGATATCAATTAGGTCTAGCTGTCCATTGTGTCATTTAAAGTTTGTGTTTCCTTGTTAATTTTCTGTTTAGTTGATTATCAAATAGTTGTGAGTGGTATTAAAGCTCCCCTATTATGTGTTACTATTAATTCCTCTTTCATACTCGTTAGCGTTTGCCGTACATATTGTGGTGCACCTATGTTGGGTGATATATATTTATAATTGTTATATCTTCTTCTTTGATTGATCCTTTGATCATTATGTAGTGTCCTTCTTTGTCTCTTTTCACATCCTTTATTTGAAAGTCTATTTTATCTGATATGAGTATTGCGACTCCTGCTTTCTTTTGGTCTCCGTTTGCATGAAATATTTTTTTTCCAGCCCTTCACTTTTAGTCTGTATGTGTCTCTTGTTTTGAGGTGGGTCTCTTGTAGACAGCATATATAGGGGTCTTGTTTTTGTATCCATTCAGCCAATCTTTGTCTTTTGGTTGGGGCATTCAACCCATTTACATTTAGGGTAATTATTGATAGGTGTGGTCCCGTTGCCATTTACTTTGTTGGTTGGGTTCATGTTTATACAACCTTTCTGCATTTCCTTCCTAGAGAAGATCCTTTAGCATTTGTTGAAGAGCTGGTTTGGTGGTGCTGAATTCTCTCAGCTTTTGCTTGTCTGTAAAGCTTTTGAATTCTCCTTCATATCTGAATGAGATCCTTGCTGGATACAGTAATCTAGGTTGTAGGTTATTCTCTTTCATTACTTTCAGTACATCCTGCCATTCCCTTCTGGCCTGGAGGGTTTCTATTGATAGATCAGCTGTTATCCTTATGGGAATCCCTTTGTGTGTTATTTGTTGTTTTTCCCTTGCTGCTTTTAATATTTGTTCTTTGTGTTTGATCTTTGTTAATTTGATTAATATGTGTCTTGGGGTGTTTCGCCTTGGGTTTATCCTGTTTGGGACTCTCTGGGTTTCTTGGACTTATCCATTTTAAATAGAGCAGTGGGTACATGTCCATCCCGAACTCCCTAGCTATCCCTTCCTCCCATCCTTCCCCCTCTGGTAACCAGAAGTTCATTCTCTAAGTCTGTCCGTGCCCCACTTTAATGGCCCCGCACCCTCTGACCCCACTCCCTTCCCCATGACCCCTCTGACCTTTCCTCTGTCATCTAGTCCTGCAGCCGCTCTGGCTCCCTTGCTGTTGCCTGGACCCCAGGCGGGCTCGTCCCACCTCAGGACCTTTGCACATACTGTCCCTCCCACCCGAACGCTCTTCCTCGCAGATGTCACCCCACTCCTCCATGTCTCTCAGATGTCACCTCTAAGGTCACATTCTCGGTGAGGACTTCCTGACCCCCTATTTAAAAATATGAGTGCTTCTTTGTACTCTTTAAAACGTCTATATTTTTCTCAGCTGGATTCCCACACCTAAAAGAGGCCTGGAATTTGGGGGTTTCCGTCCTTGGTTCCATCTCTGGAAGCTGAGACACAGAGGTGGCAGACCTTACCCCAGGTCACTGAGGGAGTTAGTGTCACGGAAGTGGCTGTGCCGGTCTCTTCGAGCAACTGTACAGGTAGTTGTGGGCTCAGTCTATTTGTGTCTGTCTACATACTTCACCTGGGTCCTCAGGGTCTGGCTTCACTAGGCGATGCCCTTGAACCTCACTGAGGCCTCCTGGAGGCAGCCCTGTTCAGAACACACATCCTGGAAACAGGTGGTCCTGCTGCAGAAGCTGTTTCTAGAAGAGAACAGAGTCTGGGCTGAGAACCAAGAAATCCTCTCCCCTTGGCACCCCCCTCCTCGCTCCCCCAGCCCTCCTGCCGATTCCCCCATCAAATAATTCCTGATAATGAAGTTAGGATGATTCATTGGTTTTCTGATGAGCATGAATTCATCATCAAAATCTACATATTTCAATCCCCTGATATGTGCTCTCAGATTCCTAACCTGATTAATATGTAAAGTGCTTTATCCTGTGACTTAACAAGAGAAAATCCAGGCTTGGTTTTTAGGGACCCGAGTGGCTCCCAGCTTCGGGGGTTCTGGAGAGTGCAGGAGATGCTGCAAGTCACTCATCGCAGACTGGGTCAAGGTGCCAGGAGGCACCTCCGCTGAGACGGTGCTGGTTGCTCGGGGTCCGGCCCCGGGATGCACGGCGCTGCAGCCTCCAACCTGCGGCCTCATCAACCCTAAAGCCCTGACTGCAAAGCTGTCCAATATTCACGACCTCAGAGACTCCTAGGGGCTGGGGTGAGTCTGCCCCCATGTCTGGGACCCTGTTGGAGGCACAGCAGCCCCCTTCTGAGCCTTTTTCTGGAGAGAGAGCCTGTGTGTCCACCCACCTCCCAGCCAAGGCCACTGAAGCCTGGTCCCCGCACCAAGTCCCCACGACTCTGCAGAGGGGAGACTCAGGCTCCCCCAGCAGCCTTGAGCCTCCCTTCCACAGCTCCGCCCCTGGAGCCGGCCCTGCTGCGGCTCCTCTCTTGTCGTATCTGAGATGCCTTCCGCTTAAGATCCTGCCCCCAGCCTGCTTTGCCCCGCTCACCGTGTATCCTGTCCTCCCCCTTCAGGTTCTGCTGGGGGCCCAGACTGTACCAGTGTTGCTCCTGCTTCCTTGGACCCAGTCAGTCCTCATACCCCCAGGGAGGGCTGGCCCGCCTCTCTCCACCCCCTTCATCCCTAACCCGCAAACCCATAGGCGCACCCACACCCCACAGGGCCTCCTGCCAGGTGCTGTGGCCTCGGCCTTCAGGCCTAGAGGGCTCTAGAGTCAGAGGTGGATTCACACTTTAGCTCCACAGTTTGGGAAAGGGAGTTCACCTCTCTCAGCCTCTGATTCTTTAGTTTTAAAATAGGGCTGTCAGCAATAGTCATTGATGCTGTTTAAGGCACTAAGAAGCAGGTCTGGCATGGAGATAGCACTCAGCTGAGTAGTAGCCATTACTGCTATTCATTCTCACAGCCGCTGACTGAGGTGGACAGGTATGCCCACTTTTCTGATGGAGAAATGCAAAGCTCAAAGATGCTGTGGTTGGGATGTAGTTGAGGGGAGCAAGCCAGCACCTCTTCTCCACAGAAGTAGCTTGAGCCTTGGGGAGAAGAGGATTTGGGACCCTGCAGAAAATAGAGTTCCCATGAGGAGATCTGCCCTGCAGCTGATGGGGACCCGGTCAATGACCTGGACCACCCAGCAAGATGGTGGTCCCTGCAGAGGAGGGCTGCTTCTTGGCACATCTGTGTGTGATGCTGGGATTCTGACACCCCTGGTATTAGGGTCTTGACCTAATTTGGTTTTTCCCAAAAACAGACCTGAGACAGATGTTCAGGGGCAGGTGGTTTTCTGAGAGATACAGGTAACACCGGTTGAGGAGGTGGACCATGACACAGGAAGGGACAGTAGCCGATAAAGGGTATATGATCATGTCAGTTGTCACAGTGAGGACCTGGGGCATAATCCCACAGGGATACTCTGGGAAACCCAGATCTGCAGAACGCAGGTCTTAGAATTATCCCACCCAAAGAAAAGGGAGCCGGGGTATTTATACACCAGTTCCCAAAAGTCACTGAATGAAGGCCACTCCTGGGGAATTCGTAGTGCTTGGTCCTTCCAGCCTACTATGCACATGGTCAGAGTGGCCTTCCGTGGGGAAAATGCCCTTGCGCATAGGAGCACTGTTCAGGCAGTTGGCAGTCAACTGCCCCACTCTGAAAGACCCAGGGTCATTGGCCAGAGGGCAGCACCTGCTATTGATTTAAAGGTATCACAGGGTAATGTGGGGGTGAACTGAAAGAGCTGTAACACTTGAGGCTTAGGTAGCTTTGTGGTGGGACCCAGCTCACCGGGCATGACCTTGGGGAAGGAGCATCTTCCATTAAGCCATGAGAAACCACTGAGACTCGGGCAACACAGAGGAGTCTGCAGAGGAGACAGAGGCTCTGGTGAGCAGGTCCAGGGGACAGCAGGACCCCATAATGCAGGTGGCCCCACTTCTGTGACATCTGTCGGACAACAGTGATGGAGACCTCTCAGGACAGGAGGAGGGATAGACCCAATATCAGGGTCTGCCCTTTCTGCAGGCTGCAGCCAGCAAGCAAGAAGACCCTTTTGGGGACCAGTACCAACCACCTGAGGGTCCTGAGAAAGGTTAGGCTGCCTGCTAGCTTGGCAATTAGCCATTGAGATTTGGGAAACTGGGTCCATGAAACCTGTTTTGTAGTTACAGAATTGTAAGTTCTGTGAATTTAGGTTACATCCACACACAGACAAGTTGACACAAACCAATTATTCACTGGGATGCAAGAATCTCCTGTCAACATTCAAGTATTTTTGGAAAGTTTTGCTTTTCCTGGTTGTGCATTGAGTGAAGTTGTGCTCATTCCACCAGCTGGGGGGACCGGGGGTGAAATCACAGAGAGCTCATGCATAGTTGAGCAGGGACGCCCACATGGGGGCTTTATTTAGACCTGCCCCAGTGCTCACTGCATCGTTTCTGGAACTGCCATGAGAAGTCTCAGAACTCAGCCTAGGGAGCAGGAAAAGGGCTCAGAGTTCAAACACATCGATGCCCCACGTGTTTACTCTTCTATAGCCTGTGGGCAAAAGCTTCTTCCCAGTTTACTTCTCCATCCGTCCCTGCCTCCGGCCCTCTGGCTGGGAGGCTGGTGGGCAGAGCCCAGGACCTGGAGTCCGTTAAACAGAGTGCTCTTGGGCAACCTTGGGCAGGACTAACCCCCAATGTTCCCTTCCACAAAGTGGGTGTCAAACAGCCACCAGTGATGCTCAAGAGACAAGTGGAGCGTGGTGGATGCTCAGTGAGCGCTACTTTTCCCACTCTTCCTTCTTTATAAGTAATTTTAGTTCTCGTTTTGCTTTAATTTCTGTTCTTCCTACTTTGGCCAACCACGTTGTACCAGACAGAGATGTGATCCAAGTGTTTCTACTGATGCAGGGAGTGGCTGGCTGGATAGTGTGATGGTCCATTCCCATCATAATAAAGACTCACCAACTTATTGCACACCTACTAGTATACAAGGAACACTCCATCATCTTTAAGGGAATGACATAAGCTCTCTCCCCATCCCGTTTGCTCCGATTCCTGTCTGCATTTGGTCATGCACCTCCTACAAGTGCTCTCAAGTCCGTGCGTGGGGTCCAGGGTTTCCAAATTCCCACTTTCTGGTCAGATCAGCTGACCAGCCTCAGTGGATAAGAGTGAAAACACACTTGTTTTACTTTGCTGGTTTCCAGAAAAAGGAAAATGACTTCAAGAATTACAGAGCATTCATTTTTGTTTGTTTGTTTCCACTATAAACATAATACAAAGTCATTAAAGAAAATTTAGAAAAATATGATAAATTAACTTACATGTGAACATTCTGATGTATTTTCTAGGCATGGCTTTGTTTTGTTTTTCACTTAAAGAGTCGTGTTCTGGGAGTTTATATATCTATCCTTTTTTGTTATTTACCAAAGCAATTCATGCTCATTGTGGAAAAGGCAAAACATACCCAAGGGTGCAGAATAAAATGTTCACATCTTGTTTGTCAACCCCCTACCTGAAGTCTCCTCTCTTCCCCAGAGGCAAACATTGTTAACAAGTTCCGTAGCTTTGTAGACCTGTCTCTATGCATTTACACACAGACACATACACACACAACACACACGCATTGGACAGGGAGTTAAACGTGTTATCCTACAATTTGTTTCTATCCTCGTAAGGGCACATATTAGATATTTTTCCATGTCAGTACCTATATCTGCCTCATTATTTTTTAAACAATTGCCTAATAATTATCATTTTTCATCATTTCAAACAGTGCTATGGTTATCACCTTCATGTATATATCTTGGTTCACATCTTGGAGCATTTATAGGATAACTTCCTTAAAGTAGAATTTCTGGGTCAAAATGTATGTCTTTTTAATTTAGATTCTGCCTAAGTATACTCCCCCAAAAGCTGTGCCAATTTGACATGTCCATCAACCATGTATGAGACTGGATATTTCCCTACATCTTCTCAAATTAAAACCATTATTTTTATACATCTTGATGGGTAAAAAATAGCACTTCATTCTTCTTTTGATTTCAATTCCTTTAATTATTAGTAGTTGATAATCTTTTCACTTTTATTTCATTTTCTGAATTATCTATTTTCTTTATCCATTTTTCTATTGGGTTGTATGTGTTTTTCTATTGATTCTTAGGAGCTCTTTGTATAAATTTGTATATTTTGGATATTAATACTATGTATTTTTGTATATTTTGTATATTTTTGTATATTTTGGATATTAATACTATGTATTTTTGTATATTTTTGTATATTTTGGATATTAATACTGTCTTAGTGTGTCCAGGATACTATTACAAAGATACCACAGGCTGGTGGCCTATAAACAACAGGAATTTATTTCCTACAGTTCTAGAGGCTGAAAAGTCCAAGATCAAGGTGCCTGCAGACTTTGTGTCTGGTGAAGTTTGCCTCCTGGTTCACAGTTGGCCATCTCCTTGCTGTGTCCTCACATGGTGGAAGGGGCAAGGGAGCTCTCCGAGGCCTCTTTTATAACAGCACTGATCCCATTTGTGAGGGATCCACCCTCATGACCTTATGAACCCTCAAAGACCTGTCTCCAAATACCATCTCCAAATATTATTGGAGGTTAGGTTTCAACACATGAATTTGGGGAGACACAAACATATAGTCATACCAGTCTGTTCGATGTGTTGTAAAACTTTTCTATCATTGAATAGTTTGTCTTTCAACTTTGTTTTATTTTTTCCTCAGAGTAGACATTTTACATTTCTATGATCAAATCAGTCCTTTTTCTTTGTGACTTCTGGGTTTTGTGTCTGGGCTAGGAATACTTCCCCACTTGAAGATTACAAATAGAGTCTTCTGTATTTCTTCTAGAACTCTCTGAGTTTTATATTTTGCAGTTAGTCCCTTAATCTGCCTGAATTATATATTTTGTGCCAGATGTGAGATACAGATACAACTTGAGTTTCAAACGAGTAATGAATTGTTCCCAAGCCTGTCCTTTCTGATGTGAAGTGGCCCTTTTATCATAGACTAAGTTCGTATCTATTCACGGTTCTGTGTCTGGATTTTTTCTTCTATTTCATTTATCTGTTTACATGTCAAAATCACATAGTTTCAATTACCATAGTTATATAGTAATTTTGGTTTTCTAGTAGGAAAAATCCTTCCTTACTGTTAGTTTTAAAACATTTTATTGGATGCAATTTATATAATGCAATTCATGTGCATTTACTTTTCCACATAAATTTTAGAATAATATTTTCAGTTTTCTCCTAAGAAATTCCATTGTCATTTTGGTTAGAATTTCACTGACCTTTTAGGTGAGTTTGAAAAGAACTGACATTTTTGCAATAGTGAATAATCTTGTACAGGACCATGGTATGACTTTCATTTTTCAGATTTTTGTTTACATTCATTAATAAAATTTTATAGTTTTCATCATTTAGACCTAGTAAATTTCCTGTTAGGTTTATTCCAGGTAGTTTTGTAGCTTTCATTGTTGTAGTGTCATTTTTCCATTGCATTTTCTAATAGTTTATTGCTTGTAAATAAAAATCCCATTGATTTTTGTACATTTCTTTTGTAATCAACCATCTTATTGAACTCTCACATTAGCCCTAATAGTTTTAAAGTTGATTATTTCAGATTTTATAGGTTAGACAATCATATTAGCTGCAAGTAATGTGATTTTCCTTCTTCCTTTCCAATATGTTTGCTTTTTGTTCCCCTGGCTTCTAATATGCCCAGTGCCTCTAGAACTGTATTAAAGAAAAATGATAGGGTTGGCAGCCCCATGATTTCTGCATTGAGGAGGCTTAAAGGCAAGCATGGTTTTTTCTAAATTCTGTATTACAGATGAACACAAATAGCAAAATTTCTAAAGATGATAATATTTCCACTCTGTATAAGGCTCATTGTGCAGAGTGGGACAATCATGCATTGTCCATGACAAATAATGTTATTAATTTTTAAAATCTAGAGTGATTCAGAAGGGGCCAATGGAGATTGGAGGGGAAAGTGCCAATAATGGAACCTCACATGACTCTCTGGCACCATATGTGTAATTTTGCATCCTGATTGTTTTCCTATTGTAACATTGGTATTTTCCTTATTAACATAAACCCTAATATAGAAAGTGAAGTGAGGTCACTCAATTGTGTCTGACTCTTTGCGACCCCATGGACTATAGCTTACCAGGCTCCTCCATCCATGGAATTTTCCAGGCAGGAGTACTGGAATGGGTTGCCATTTCCTTCTCCAGGGGATCTTCCCAACCCAGGAATCAAACCTGGGTCTCCCACATTGCTTGTAGACGCTTTACTGTCTGAGCCACCAGCAACCCTAATATAAGCTCTCAAATATTTCATTAAATGAATATATCACATCTTACTTAACCATTCTTCCTTCCATGGATATTTAGATCATCTCCAGTTGTTCATGTTATAAATACTGCTGTGAAGAACATTGTAGTGTGTAAAGTTTTTTTTTTTTCCCTCTGAATTTACGATGATTTCTTTAGGAGCAATTCCCAGAATGAATTTTTTTTTTAAAAAAACTCTTGATTCTTATTGCCAAATTGCTTTCTAAAAGCATTTGATCATTTTGCACTGCCATCGGCAGTATGTGAATGTCTAAAGAAATGGGACTTTTAAAATTAAAGATTATGAAATGTGTCATGGAGGCAACAGAATGGGCTGTGGAGTCGGAGAGCTGGGTTTGAATCCTGGTTCCTCCATTGACAAACTGGGTCAGAGTTTTTTTTAAATATACTTCCTGTCTTTTTTGTTCTGATTGATTTTTTAAATTGAAGTATAGTTAATGCACAATATTATCAATATATAAATTACAGGTGTGCAATATAGGAAGAGCCCTGTGAGCCTCAGTTTTCCTCCCTGTAAAATAGGCAGCTAATCCTTTCTGCAGCCTTGCTGAAGGCTGCAGAAGAAATAGGTGATGATGCTTGCACAAAGTAGCTATAAACATGTGAGCGTGCTTTTCCCTTTCTTTGGACTATTTTGAGAGGTTTTCCTTTTCCTTACCAGCTTTGGAGACATCCCCTGCCAAACGGGCTGCAATTAGAGTGACTTCTGTCCCTTCCCATCTGCCAAGAGGGCAGTCTTTTCCTGCTGCCGGCCCCTGGCCCCCACCGGAAATCCCAAGCCCCTTTTGTAAGAGGACTTCCTATGGACTGCCCCCCATGCTCCACTCTGTGAATGGGCCCCTCGTGATCTTGCAGATGAGAAAGAGCAACAAGGCCAGCATTCCCAGCGGGAACAGTGGCCAGGGGCTTCAAGGGAGGACATTGCTTCTCCTCGAGTCACTAACCGGGTTGTCTCTTTCATGGACAATGAACCCGCTCAGCAGCAGGGCAGCTGTCATCCTCTGACATCTCTTAGTGGCCAGGTCCTGCCAGTTCTACCTCCTAAATGTCTTTCCAGTTTGTCCCTTTCAGTGCAATACCAAGCTCCCCACCTCGCTCACGTGCTCTCACACCTGGAACGCTGAGGCGGCCTCCCACCAGTCGCCAGTATCTCCCCCTCCTCCCATCCATCCTCTCTTCTGGCCAGTGTGGTCTTGTCTGGCCGCACCATCTGCCTGCTGCAAACCTCCAGGGGTTACTGTTCCCCATAGAGTATAGTTCCAACTCTGAGCATAGCATCCAGGGCCCTTCCAGCTGCCTGACACTCCTGAGATGTGCATTCCATTCATGCATTTGCTTATTTAAGAGACATTATTATGTATCAGGCACTAGGCCAGGCATTGGAATTATGACTATGATTTGTTTCAAGATACCTAATTATATGGGCTAACACTTTTTGCACTCCTTCTAGGCACTTGGTGCTGTGCTAAGAAGTACTTGATATGAATCATCTCTCTTAACCCTTTCCGTCTATGAGACAGGTATTATTTTCATTCCCCTCTTACAGACGAGGAAACTGAGGCTCAGAAAGCTAAATAGGCTGCCCAAGGTGACTCCGCTAGGAAGTGATAGAGCCAAGTCCTCTGCCACTGGAGTCTTGCCCTCAAGCACTCATTAACCCCAGTTTCTTTCATATGTATTATGCCTGAGACTTCCTGTTAGACTAAACTGGTAGAATCTTCTCTACACTCAACCCTGCTTCCAACACCCCAACTCCCCTGTCCTCCTGTAATGCCCCACGCCTCAAGTAGTTATGATTTCCGGAAAGGAATCTCTGCCTTTCTCTCTGGGCCTTCCGTAGCCAGCCCTTACTGGGTGAATAGTGAGCACTCGATAACTGCACTGAATTAAATTGGATCGAATTGAACCAAATTGAATTCAGAAGCAGATATTCTCCAGCAGTGGCTGGGATTTAAGTTCATTGTTGTCCTAATCATCTTGTGGTAGATAACACTGCCTCCTCTGTAAGCCAGGCTAAGCGCTTAGGTGTTCGAGGATAGTATATCTTAAGGGGTCTCTGTTCAGGCAGGGCAGATTTTTCCGCACAGACCATTGGAAATAGATCTGAGCTGTGTCCTCTGATGCAGTTTTCTGATACGGCTCAGAAGTCAGACACCCGGTGCCGAAGGACCATCTGCACCAGTTGTGCTAATATACAACCTTGGGCAAGTTACTTAACCTCTCTGAGCCTCTGGTTCCTCGTGTGTGTCTGTCCCTTCGGCATATGGTGAGGATTACAATGAGAAATTGCATGTCAAGCACTCACTCTGGCCACAGTGCTGCATAGGAAGAGCTCACAGGTTTTGATGATAGTTATAACAGCTGCTCTTCTCTCCCCATCTCTCCTGTGTGTGCTGAGCTGGATGGTGAGGTGGACTGAGGGCAGCGACCACAAAGAAAGGGCAGAGCAGGTAATCTGAAGCCCGGTCTCCAGGGAGAACAGGTCAGCCTAGGCGCTCTGGAAGGAGGGAGAGTTCCCAGGTTCCGTGCCTGGAAATGTAGCTGAAGGATATGGAAAAATGGAGAGGGGATGAGCCTAAAGAGGTAGGTGGAAGCCAGATTATTTGTATGGTATTCTGGGGACAATAGGGAGACCCTGAAAGGTTCATAGCAGGCAGATGACATGATCAGCATTGCACTTTTGAAAGATCACTCTGGTTGCTGCTGGAGAGCAGGATGGAGGGAAGGATGCGGGCATGGATGGAGAGAAAGATGCAGTCACGGATGCAGGCCCAGACTCGAGCTGCCCATTGGAAGGAAATGGTGAGGTCTGAATGAACGTAGATGGTAACAGCAGAAGCTGAGTGGAGGGCTGGATTGTAAAGTCTGGAGGATGATACACACAGCGTCCCTTGCTTAGTGACCCAGTGAACCTGAGGGACGGAGGAGGAGGAGAGGAGGCGGCTCCCACTCTTGCTTTGCATGGCTGGTGGATGACAGGTGGCAGAGGGAGCGATGGCATGTTAAGGTTCAGATGCCCACAGGGCATCGAAGGTAGGTGGATGTCAGGATCTGAAGTTTGCAGGAGGGGTGTGGGTTGTAAATAGACTTCAGGGAGTCATCGGCCCAAATCTGGGTACGGTGTAGTGAACCTGCACCAGGGAGGCAGCAGGGAGAGAGGGGAGCGAGATGATGAGCGGTGCATGTGTGTGGGTGCTCAGTCACGATGAACTCTGGGACCCCAAGAACCGTAGCCCGCCAGGCTTCTCTGTCCATGGGATTCTCCAGGCAAGGAGACTGGAGTGGGTGGCCCTGCCCTCCTCCAGGGGACCTTCCCGACCCAGGGATCAAACCCATGTCTCCTGTGTCTCCTGCATTGGCAGGCGGACTCTTTACCAAGGAGCCACCCGGGAAGCCTGATGAGCGGGCACGTGAGGATAAATAAATGAACTGTTACAGGTGTGAAGACTCGCTGGGGGCTCTCCACCGGAGGGCGGGTCTAGAGTTGGTTGCTAGGATACATAGCGTGTCTGGGAAAGGACGGGACACTCTATCATCCTCTGTGTGTCTGCTGTGGTCACAGAGGTCCTCCAGCTCCCCTCCTGGCCTGGAGTGCGCCCTCAGTAGCAATCTGCTCGGCTGGCCCCTGGGCCCCTGCACTGCTTCTCCTCTTCCCAGGGGCTGATCCTCTCCCTCTGGTAATATGAAGATTATCACAATAGTTGATGGTTGGATGGCATCACCGACTCAATGGACATGAGTTTGAGCAAGCTCCGGGAGTTGGTGATGGACAGGGAAGCCTGGCGTGCTGAAGTCTGTGGGGTCGCAAAGAGTCAGACATGACTGAGCGACTGGACTGACTACTGACAATAGTTTAAACTCCTTATCTACGTGGCAACATCTTCACCAGTCCTCTGTCACTTCCACATTCCAAGTCCCAGAATAAAGAGGGAAGAAGGCCTCTCTCTGAGACTGAGCAAAAGAGCAAGACTCCCTGAAAACGAGGCCTCAATTCCCAGTTGGGAGGGACGTGTCCTCAGTGGAGCACCTTACCCAGGAGTCAGACAGACGGGCCCCTGAATGTGCACCCCTGGGCAGCTTTGGAAAGTTCCCCTAGGTTTTAATCCTTCCAACTTCTTGGCATATGGATACTGCTCTGAACTAAAAAATACATTTCCAGATGGCACTCTCACTGAATGTGACTCACAGATTAGGGCTATGACCCAAACATCTACATTTTAAATACCCACCCTAGGCCATCTCGATGCAACAGGTCAGAGAGTGCCTTGGAGAAATACTGGCTTCGAAAGAGACAATTGTGAGGGGACTCAACACCTATCAACCACCCACCACTTGCCATACTATTGACATTTCATTAGGTCCCCACCACTCTCCAGTGATCATCATTATTTTTGGTCCAGGAAATAATTTGAAACTGAGATGATGTTCACCATCAGAGATGTTCAGCAATTTGCCCTAAGAAGAACAGCTGCTTACTAGGGTCAGAGGTGGAATCCCAGGTCCATCTGACTCCAAAAGCCTAAAACACTTATGATTCAGCACCTCACCTACGGTGGGGAAAATGGCACCTGTTTTCGGATAATTCAGTGTCCATGGTATGGAAGAACGCTTAGACCATCGACAGAAACTGAAACCATAGGTAGTTGCAAGAGTCAAACCTTGACTCTGTGTGAGATCTAGTAGTTAGCTGAGAACAGCTTCCTGCAGGAGGACTCTTGGAGTTAAGTGGATGCTGGACAAACACTAGCTGGAGGTGCCCTAGTGGGGATTGATGGAGTCAGCCACCGTGCAACTCTGAGTCCCTCTTAAGCCTGTAATGTCTAACCTACAGTGCTTTGATGAGATGACTCTCTGAGTTTGGTCCTCATGTTCTGCCTAGCATTATGTTATTGCATTTGTGGCCATGAAGGGAAAGAGTGGGAGGGAGTCAGGAAAGAAGTCAGCTAGGAGATCAAGATATGTGGATCGAAAGAGCCAGGACCTTGATTCTTTTATCCCTCATCTAGCCACTTCTTAGTTATGAGACAACTGAGAAGATATACTGTGTCCCCAGCAAGATGGATGCCTCTGACTTCATTATGGTTGATGGACGGGTATACCTAGCATGGACTTGTTCAGTGAACTCAGGGCACGAATGAGGAATCCTCCTGGAATCACACTTCAGGTGACCAGGGAAGTTTTCACACGTGCCACGCTCACTAAATCCAGCCAAGGGCTGAGTCTACAAAGAAATAGCAGTCAAGAGAAAGGGAGATGTGTTTCATTTCTCTTTGGTCTGAACACTCTCAAATGAGAAGAGTCGTGACCTTGGCAGCTTTATACAGAGTATGAAATGGCAAGTGTTGTCCAGTGAACAGCCTGCCTTTTGAAGTTGTCTCATTAGACCATCCATCTTCACCCAAGTTAGCTTCAGTGCTCCAGACTCAGTTACCTCTGGCCACCCCATTCCCATCTCCCACCAAAGTTCTGTCATAGCCCTGTGGATACGGGTACCCACATTTGATTTCCAGCTCTCCATTCCCCAGCTGTTTAATCTTAGGCAAGTCATGTAACCTCTTTGAGCCTCATGCCCTGTTGGTGGTTTTATAAATTGGCACAACCTTTTGGGAAGATAGTTTGACAGTACATAGTGATTAAAATGTAAAAAGTGTGTGCCACTTTTAGGAATTTATCTTGAGGAAATAGTGAGAGGTCTTTGTTAAATGGGATACACAAGGATGTTCCTTGCAGTAACATTTATTACAGTGGGGAAAAGGAAACTGTCTATGCCCAGAATTAATGGTTCCATAAACTGTGGTACATGTGGCTGATAAACCATGTAACAATTAACTTCAAAGGATGTTCATGGAAATGGGAAAATGATATGATATTAAGTGAAAAAATCAACCTAAAAAACTAAATATATACAGTATGAACTAAAATTTTTACATACATAGTAGTCACTAAAAAAAGAAGACAGGAAAAAATATTAACACTATGAGCTCAGGATGGGATGCTAATGTATGTTTTATGTTCTTTTGTATTCTCTTTAAGTTTTATAACAAGCAAGTATTACTTCCTGGGTGCAGAAAGATCAATAAAAGTTAAAATGCCTTTTGATGGCTCCTACCACCTGCAGGATGAGGAGCAAACTTCTTACCAGAGGATTTTCTTAATCTGACCACATCCTTAATGCAGTAGCTTCATCTTCTGCCACCCCTCGCCATTGTCACCGGCTCCCCACACCATTCCCCTGTGCCTTGCTTCAGCCACCCCAGCTACTTGCCATTCTATAAATACATCATAACTATGCATCCTGTCACGCCTTTATCCTTCCTGCGTTCTCCATCTGTAATGACCTTCTCCACATCTTTCAAGAACCAATTCAAGTATCTCCACCCCTTCCTTGACAGTTAATTACTTCCTGCTCTCTACTCCTGCAGAAATGTGTGAGTGTATTTTTTTTAATACTTACACAGTGTCTGTCACCCCCACTTTCCCTTTATTCAAGATTTTGTGGGAACCCCAAGGAGGGAAGGCCAATTCTTTCCTGAAGAGTGAGAAAGGCATTCAGAGGAGAAGACATTTGATTTGGCTTCTTGAAGAATGAACAGGGGTTTGTCAACTAGACAAAGAACAGTGGACATCTCACACAATTCTAGAACAAGCTCCCTGCTGGCAAGCTCTTATACCTATTTCTAGCATAACCCTTATACACTACCTAGTGTGCTGCCTCAGGGTATGTGTGTCTCCCCAACCAGACAGTAGCTCCCTGAGTGTAGAAACTGTGGCTTGTTTCCCCTTGCAGTGTTCAGCAGAGTGCCTGACACATACTGGGCATTGTAAAAATATTCTTGTCCCAGAGTGTGAAGGTCTGAAAGCACCAATCCCATAATTACCTTTCTCCTTATCTGAGTGCAAATGGGTAAAGAGCATATTCTTGCCTCTTATCACTGGTTTCAAGTGTGGGCCCAGAGATGCTGAAAATACATACTCTATAAGTTGTCTGCTGAATTGAACCGAATTGAAGAAGTTGCTCAGTTGGTAGGCATTAAGAGGATCTTCTGCAACATTTGGTCTTCATTTGAGTATAACAATTCCACCAATATGAGCTTTGATTCTCTTTTAGACAACATGCCACAGTTTCAGAATGATGCCTTTGAAATAAATCCTGTTTGAGTAATGTTTCTCTTGGACTCATAAAATCTTTATGGCAATCTTTTCTCATCTGATAGACTATGAAAAGGAAGAAGAAGCCAGAACCACTGAGCAAGAAGTGGGGAATGCAGTATTTTCTCATATGTGGGTCACACACTTATTGTAAATACTTTTTAAATGCATATACAATACTGACTGCACATTAGCTAAAAAAAAATCCTAGCTCTGTCCAAAGTGCTGAATCTGTGAGTACTCTCTAATTAAAGAGTAGGTGGTATGGAAATTATGTGTCCATTCAGATAGAAGGTTTCAATATATTAAAACATAAATGAACAACTTCCTGTCCCCCATTGCAAAAATAAAAAAGACAGAAACAGAAAAAATAAGTTGATAAAGGTGAGTTCTCAACCCAGTTATGCAAAGGAGCACTGACTTGGGAGCCATGCATTAAGACAACACACAGTTTTCAAGTGCCTACTATATACTAGGCAGGCTTCCCTGGTGGCTCAGTTGTAAAGAATCTGCCTGCAATGCAGGAGACCCAGGTTCGATCCCTGGGTGGGGAAGATCCCCTGGAGAAGGAAATGGCAACCCACTCTGGCATGCTTGCCCTAGAAAATCCCAAGAACAGAGGAGGCTGGCGGGCTACGCTTCACGGGGCTGCAAAGAGCCGAACACAACTTAGCAACTAAATCACCACATCACCACTACATTCTAGGCATTGTTGTGGTTGTTTAGTTGCTAAGTCTTTTGTGACCCCATGAACTGTAGCCCTCCAGGGTCCCCTGTCCACTGGATTTCCCAGACAGGAATGCTGGAGTGGGTTGCCATTTCCTTCTCCAGAGAATCTTCCCAACCCAGGATTAAACCCTGTCTCCTGCACTGCAGGTAGATTCTTTACCACTGAACCTCCTGGGAAGCCCACTAGGCATTGTACTAGAACGTTAAGTGAGATAAATCATAATCTTTGGTCTCCTCAAGATCACAGTTGGTGCTTGCTCAGCCACTACCCAACTGTTGACCTTGGGAAATTTACTTAACCTTTCAAGCCTCAGATCTCTCATTTAAAATTTTGGGAAAAATAGGATCTCAGAAGATTACTTTGCAAATTAACTAAGGTAAAGCTTTTGAACTGTGGTGTTGAAGAAGACTCTTGAGAGTCCCTTGGACTGCAAGGAGATCCAGCCAGTCCATCCTAAAGGAGATCAGTCCTGGGTGTTCATTGGAAGGACTGATGCTGAAGCTCAAACTCCAATACTTTGGCCACCTCATGCGAAGAGTTGACTCATTGGAAAAGACCCTGATGCTGGGAGGGATTGGGGGCAGGAGGAGAAGGGGATGACAGGGGATGAGATGGCTGGATGGCATCACCGACTTAATGAACATGAGTCTGAGTAAACTCCGGGAGTTGGTGATGGACAGGGAGGCCTGGCGTGCTGCAATTCATGGGGTCGAAAAGAGTTGGACACGACTGAGCGACTGAACTGAACTGAACTGAACTGAATGCTTGTAACGCACTTTGCCCAGAATTTAACTTATCTAAGCTCTGAATGTTACATGTTAGTATTATGTATATTAAACTGTGCTAAGTTCTCTCTATCCATTATTTCATTTATGCTCTCACTGACTCTGTACCAGTCGTGTGGAATAGGTTTTAACATCCACTTTACACAGGTGAGGAAAATGAGGTTCAGAAGAATGGAGTCTGATAACTTGCCCAAGTTGGTTAGGAGTGTGAACAGAATTCAGGCCCAGCTCTGTTCACTTGAAAGCCAACATTCATAACTGTGATGATGCCGCCTAGAGCAGGACTTGAACACAGATGGATTATCCATCTTCACAACCAAGTGTGCGTGCTTAGTCCATCAGTCATGTCTGATTCTCTGCCACCCTGTGGACTGTGGCCTGCCAGGCTCCTCTGTTCATGGGATTTTTCAGGCAAGAATAGTGGAGTAGGTTGCCGTTTCCTCCTCCAGGGTTAACAATTCGAATTCAACCCTCACCTGGGCCTGAAGCTTTAAAAAGGCAAATTCTGGGAGAGTGGGGTGGACACGTGGAGCAGGTGCCTGTGTGACTCTTAGGTCAGGAGCACTTGTGGGTGAATGGAGAGGGGAAAGACAAATGCCAGCCCTCGGGAGAATGGGGCCAAACCCTCGAAGTGTCAGAACTGTGAGGGAGCAGGAGTGGGAACCAGAGACTAGAGCAGACCAGTCAGGCAGACGGCCCACAAGCCGGTTGTATAGTCAGATACGAAGGCTGAAGGGGCCCCGAGGGCTGAGTCCCACAGAGCCCGTGACATCTTGGGTTGGGGGGTGGAATGTGAGAGGGCAACAGGCTATTTCCAAGAATCCACCTGGCTTGAGTCCAAGAGCTCAGGATGGATTTCTTCTCGAGACTCCGTGGCACTGGGACAGGCCAGGTTGAAACTGACTCTGTGGCTGAGCAAAGGCTGGGCAAATGCTGGTGTCACAGGAGCCGCTGTTCCAGATACTCAGAACCTCCAGCTGGGGTCAGTCTCAGGTTTGCTTGTCCATGTCCTTTGGAGTGGGGGCGAGTGATGGGAAGGGGCTTCTGAATTAGTGACCACCCATTGTTTACCTTGGTCGTAACTATGTGCTTTTTTTTGGTTTGTTTTTTGTTGTTTTTCAGTCCTAGTGCTTATGATTCAGTCCTATAGACTCCACATAAATATATGTTCTCTTTGCTTTTCTCCCTGTGGGAAGACGACATAGGGCTACAAAGCACGGCAATATCCCCATTTGCCCACAAAACTGCACAATAAACAACAGAAGCTATTGGACTCTCTTGATTGAAATGGAAAGGTCACGTCTCAGTAGTGTCTTTGGGGCTTGCTTTTCCCACTTGTGACAATACTGGACTGTCCTGGGGGCCTCCCCAAGGTGCCCTTCCAGCCCTGACCTCGCGTGGATGTCTCTTAAACACAGAGAGTCTGGCCAGTCATCGGGCGGGTACACGAGTCAATGCCACTGTCCATAGGCGTGTGCTCCTGGGGCCTCCGCGTCTCCTGCCTTCCGCCCCTGCTGCTGCTGTCAGATCAGTGAGGGGACCAGATGGCTGTGCTGTGTCAGGACAGTGGCTTCTTTGCAGGGACTTCTCGTATCCTTCTCTGTCAAGCTGTGGAGGTCAGGGTCAGCTGCGTCCCGCACCCCAGCACTCCGGGGAGGCCTGTGTTGGCTTCTGATAAAGATCAGCAGGGGTCTCTGGAATGGAGCCTGATCTGGCCCCCACCCCCCTGTGATGTCCCCAGTAGGGAAGAAGTGTGGCTGCTCCATCTAATGTACCCACAGGACCTGGCCCCGTCTTCCGCTGAAGCTGAAGGGAAGGCATGGAGTGTCCGAGAAGACAGTGCGGG
Source organism: Cervus canadensis (assembly GCF_019320065.1). Classification (NCBI taxonomy): domain Eukaryota; kingdom Metazoa; phylum Chordata; class Mammalia; order Artiodactyla; family Cervidae; genus Cervus; species Cervus canadensis. Next base: position 106,413,483 of record NC_057387.1, read on the forward strand.
AGTTTTGGGTTGTTTCCAGTGCCTCCCCTTCACGCAGTGATGGCCTCATGGGGACGGCTCCTAGCTTAGAAATCCAAAGGGCTTATTGAATAAATACATGGGACAGACAGTGCTGGAGAGCAGTCCCCTCGGGTCTCATGGTCTCCTCCCCTTCTCTCTGACTGTGAATCAGCACACAGTCCCTGATGGTTGCTCCAGTCCCTGAGTCTGCCTGACCTTCCAGCTTTAGGAACCAGCCTTCTGACTCCCAGTTTCTACATCTCTTGTCTTGAATTAGCACTAAAAATTTTTTCAAAAATGCATCTTTGTACACACACATAAATGAATTATATATAATTCAAATTTATGTAACTTCCAGAATTACAGGTAAAAATGCTTTGGAATTAAGTTGTGTTTGTATTCTCAGTTGTTCAGTCATGTCCAGCTCTTTTCAACCCTTTGGACTGTAACCCACCAGACTCCTCTGTCCATGGGATTTTTCAGGCAAGAATACTGAGGTGGGTTGTCATTTCCTCCTCCAGGGGATCTTCCCAACCCAGGGATTAAACCCCATCTCCTGCCTCTCCTGCGTGGCAGGCATATTTTTTTCCCCAACCCCACAAAAAGAAAAAGGGAATCTGATTGGCTCAGCCCCTTAGTCGATGTCAGCTGCCACCAAGAAAAGGGGTGCTCAACTGGAACAACATAACTGCAGGAAGGAGCCCACCCCTCCCAAGGTGAGCAAGGGAGGGGGCAGGTGGGCAGGAGAAGAGGGCGCGGGCTGAGCATGCAACCTGAGGCATATCTTCTCCGTGGGTTTCTCCTTTCCATCTTCTCTTTGGTCTCCTTCAGGAAGTAATGCAGAAAACTACTCTTCTCGTGTCCCTCCTTGAGCAGAGTAAAATAAGTCCAGCTGAGGGCTTGGCACTCTGTAAAGAGAGCTTGTGAGCAATTTCAGGGTGTGTTCACCACTACAGTGTTGGCTGTCTGGCTCTCACAGTCTACAAAAGGAAGCTCTGTAAATACCAGAGATTACTGTGATTATTGTGAATCCTCTAAGCAGCTAAATTTCCCCAATTCACACAGTTGTAATGCCTTGGGATTGAGAGATATAATTAAGAACAGATGAGCCTCAAGAAGGTTGATGACTATGATCTGGGGTTGCATGAAACTGCAGAAGAAATGTTGATGGGAGTTCTAGGACTTCATCTACCCCAAGTGGTGGCGGGACACTGCCTGGAGGGGAATCAATGGCAAGAAGGGCCTTGGTTACTGGCATGCCTGGGTCCAAGAGTCCTCGCCCCCAGTCTCCCAGAACCAACACACAACCTATGCACCTACTGAAGCAGTTAGAACTAACCAGCACCAACTCGGCCTGGGGCTGTGGCTCTGTGACCACTGAAGAGCTTCTTGCTGCCGTGCTATGGAAGGGGACTGCATGGTCACTTCTGGCCCTTCTCCTCTCAGCAGTCTCTGCCAACCATCAGCCTTGGCACAGAGGGCTTTGGCTGCAGCACTGAGTCGTTCCTCCCAGCCCACCTCCAGCCCTTTTACTCATTTCTCTGCCTTCAGGACTTACTGAAAGGCACAGAAATACCAATAAGGCAATAGTATGTTTTATTTGAACTATCCACTGCAGCGACCTAAATCTATATCATCTGTCGTGCTGAGAGTGTTTTGACCTTCTAAAAGGAAACAAGTGCTCTCCAAACCAGAGCCAAGCAAGCAGCTTGGACCCTTCCACAAGCAAAAGTCTAGGACCTGGGGAGTTCCAGAGCATGCAGTCACCATCAAAACTTGACTAGACCTGTTGAGGTTGAAGTCCTTGCATCAGGAAAGGGGTGTGTGTTTTAGTCGCTTAGTCATGTCCAACTCTTTGTGATCCCTTGCACTGTAGCCTGCTGGGCTCCTCTGTCCATGGAATTCTCCAGGCAAGAACACTAGAGTGGGTTGCCATTCCCTTCTCCAGAGGATCTTCCTGACCCAGGAGTTGAACCCAGGTCTCCTGCACTGCAGGCAAATTCTTTACCATCTGAGCCACCAGGGAAGCCCTAGGAAATGGGAGGAACAGTGATCTAGCAGCCACGAGGAGGCAGAAGGTGCTGGAGCCAGCTTGCCTGAGTTCTGCTCCTGGACAGCTGTGTGACCTCGGAGAAGTTGCTTAATCTCTCTGTATCTCCATCTTCTCTCCTGCAGACCAGGGACTCTAATAATAGAATCTGCCTCGAGGGATTGCTGTATTAGATGAGTCGGTACAGATGAGATACTCAGAACAGTGGCTGGCACACGGGAAGTGCTCAGAGGGGACTCTCCTGTTCCCGGAAGTTGCGTAGGTGCCTTATATTGTGTCTGTTCATTTTTTTCTCACAATGATTGTAGGAAACAGATTTCTATATCCCCATTATGCAGAAGAAGAAACTGAATCTAAGATGTTCAGTAAATTGCCCAAGGCCGAGTAGCTAGTAAGTGGCAGGGACAGATTTCTCAAGTGGAGAGCTCTAGCTCCAAATCCTGTGTTCTCTCTGATTCACTCGGCATCCACTCCAGTTCTGGTGATGGTGGACTCACAGCTCCACTTCTCAGCTTTGGCAACTCTCTGAGTTTGCATTTCTCTGCTTCTGAAAGCTGCCACAATAGCAGCGCCCTGAGGGCCAGAGAGGGACTGAGTGGTGGGAGCTGGCCTGGCCCCCCACACCTAGACTTTGGTGTCCTGTTAGAGCTCCATGACCACAGTGAAGCAAGACAAAAACAAGGCCACTTCATAATCACCTCTGAACTCAGGCACAAATGAGGATATCACCAAAAGACAATGACCCCACCTCCCCCTCCCTTTGCATCTTGGCTAACACGAGTGACAGCTGCTTCTTTTGTAAAAAATATTTTATTTATTTATTTGGCTGCATCTGGTGTTCACAGCATCATGTGGGACCTTTTGTTGCAGTGTGAGGTCTCTAGTTGTGGCACGTGGGCTCAGTAATTCCGGCCTAAGGGTCTAGTTCCCCAGTAGTGTGTGGGATTTTAGTTCCTGGCCAGGGGTGGATACTGCATCTCCTGCATTACAAGGCAGATTCTTAACTGCTGGACCACCAGGGGACTCTCAACAGCTGCTTATTTACCAGTTACAACTTTAGTCTTGCTTCATGCCTCCCACCTTCTAGATAAAATTAAGTACCCAATCATAGAAGTATATTCACTTCCTGATAGCAACCAGTCCACAGCAAAGCTCCACTGCTTTGAACCCTCCCCCACATCACCTAACAAAAAGCCTAACTCCTACAGTGAGTTCTTTGCAACCCCAGGCTCCTCTGTCCATGGGATTCTCCAGGCAAGAATACGGTAGTGGGTTGCCATGCCCTCCTCCAGGGAATCTTCCTGACGCAGGGATCAAACCCCGGTCTCTTGCATTGCAAGCAGATTCTTTACCATCTGAGCCTCCAGAAAAGCCCTCCACTTACTGAGATGCCTGGCAGTTTCCAGGGCTGTGCATTCTCCCTCACGGCCAAGAGCCAATGATCTCAGCTTTGTTCAACTACAGGTGGACTTCTGCTGCTCTTCAGCTGTGCTTTGTGGCTGGGGGCAGGGGAGGGGTGAGGAATTGACACTGCCTTCTGGTGATGCCTGGAGAGTGCTGAGACCATAGTATCTGTGCTGTGCTTAGTCGCTCAGGCATGTCCGACTCTTTGTGACCCCATGGACTGTACCCTGCCAGGCTCCTCTGTCCATGGGGATTCTCCAGGCAAGAATACTGGAGTGGGTTGCCATGCCCTCCTCCATATTAGCGTTATATTTATGGCCACAAATATATATGGACCATATAGTATATGTGCTGCTGCTGCTGCTACATCACTTCAGTCATGTCCGACTCTGTGCGACCCCATAGACGGCAGCCCACCAGGCTCCCCCGTCCCTGGGACTCTCCAGGCAAGAACACTGGAGTGGGTTGCCATTTCTTTCCCCAATGCATGAAAGTGAAAAGGGAAAGTGAAGTCGCTCAGTTGTGCCCGACTCTTAGCAACCCCACAGACTGCAGCCTACCAGGCTCCTCCGTCCATGGGATTTTCCAGGCAAGAGTACTGGAGTGGGGTGCCATTGCCTCCTCTGGTATATATGCTAGTTGTTAGCATTATATTTATGACCAAAAATGTCCTCCTCCCTTGGACAGAACTGGTGTGCACCCGTACATCTCATCGACCAGCCCTGCCTTCTCTGACATCTGCAGACAGCCCCTTAGGTTTGTTCCGGGCCCTGCAGCACACCCCCTTAGCACCTTCTCACAGAGCCCAATGCTGTGAAAACTTTTATCACCTGTAACATCTGGGTGGAGGACCTCCTCTCAGGGTATTTAGACAGCCTAGGAGGGTGGTGAGGGGCCAGGTTGGCCATGGAGTCACCAGCAGGCATCAGCAGCCCCCTTCTGCTTCCTGGCCAGGCAGACACCGTGCAAATGCAGGCTCCCTCGCCCACTCACCAGAGCTGTGCGGGCCAGGGGAGCCGGGCTGGATTCTTCAGCGCAAATGTACTCACAGCTGCATCCGCCCGGGGCAGCCCCAGGGACCACAGAGTTCTTTCATGCCCACTGCCGCTAATTGCAGATAATGCATTAAAAATACAGAGCCGCATCTGTTCATTTCAACACGAGTATCGAGGAATTTACGTGGCTCGTAATGACAGGGTGTGAGGGGAGTAACACGCTTCATTCTGCCTGCGGGCCAGAGCCGCAGCTGTGAGCAGAGAGCTGGAGGTGTGATTTCTGGTGCCCAACAAATTCTCTGGGTGAGAGCCAAGCCCTTCCGAGGAGGCTCCGAGGGAAAGATCCTGGTGTTTCTCTGGAAATGCCAAACTGTGTAACCAGTCAAGCACAGGCTGTTGTCTCAGGAGGCCTCCCGGCCCAAGTCTGCTGTGTGTCCAGTTCCAAAAAGAGGAGGTGACTGACAGCTTGTGTGTCCAGTTCCAAAAAGAGGAGGTGACTGACAGCAGGCCCGGGAAGGAGGAACCTTTCAGGATTCCATTGCTTGTTTTCCAGCACTGAGCACCTCGCCTAGAGCCTCAGTTCCTCATCTACAAAATGGGGACGTTTAAAGTTTCTGCCTGATTGATTTTATTAAGTAAGGTTGTTACATGTAAGGTTTTTCCGGGTGGCTCAGTGGGTAAAGAATCCGCCTACAATGCAGGAGACACAGGAGACCTGGGTTCAATCCCAGGGTCGGGAAGATCCCCTGGAGAAGGGAACGGCTACCCACTCCAGTAGTCTTGCCTGGAGAATCCCATGGACAGAGGAACCTGGCAGGCTACAGTCCATGGGGTCACAATGAGTTGGACACTACTGAAGCGACTGAGCACACACTCACACATTGCATGTAAATTGCCTCAAACGCTACTAGGCATGGCACAGCGACATAAACAACAGCTTTATGTTATTATTTTACTGTATGAGGAGCCCTGCGTGAGATTTTTAAGGGCACTAGGATGAATAAGGCAAGGCCCCTGCTCTCCTGCACAAGTTGAGACAAACGCTAGTTAAGATGTGATATGAACGAGATGATGATGTGGTACGGGAGCATCAAGTAGGGTGAGAGGGTCCAAGAGGGCTTCCTGGAGGAAGGGACACTTGAGCTGAGTCTTGGCTAACAAGTGGAAATTTACCAGACCTTGAAGGTAGGAAGGAGGAGTTCAGCCTGGAGCAGCATGTGCAAAGGCCCTGAGGAGAGTGTGAGAGTGTTTCTGGAGGAAGTATTGTAGCACAGGGCCTTGGGGCGGGTGTACTAAGTATCTATTTCCTGTGTAACAAATTACCCCAAATCTTATGGCTTGAAGCCAGGTTTCTCATCTCACCTTGTCTGTGTGGTAGGAATCTGGGTAGGGCTCAGCCAGATTCTCACAACAACGCCATCAAGGAACCTTCCTGGGCTATCATCATCTCAAAGCTCTGTTGGGGAAAAAGATTTGCTCCAAGCTTATTATCGGGGTGGTTTGAAGGATTTTGATGTCCTCAATGCTATTGACCAGAGGTTGCCTTAGTTGCTTTCCACAGAGCAGCTTTCAACACAGCTGTTGCCTTCATCAAAGTGAGTTCGAGACAGAGAAAGACAGAAATCATGGTCTTTTATAACCTAATCTCAGAATCGGTTGCCCATCACTTTTGCTGTATTCTATTTTGTTAGAAGCACTGGGCTTCTCCTTTGGACAGAACTGGTGTGCACCTGTACCTCTCATTGACTAGCCCCGTCTCCTCTGAAATCCACGTACACATAAGGGGAGAGGGTTATACAAGGGTGTGAATGCCAGGAGACAAAAATCATTTAGTCACTTCTAAAGCTGCCTACAGCAAGCTGCCCCCTATCCTGCAATGACTTCATGGGCTTTCCACATGCAACATACTGTTACCCCTTCCCAAGGCACCCCAAAAGCCTTATCCCATGAAAGCATTGGCCCAGTGTCCAGAATTGCACCATCTAAATCAAGTTCAGGTATGGACCAACTTGGTGTAGTTCCTTAAGTACAGGTCCTAAAATATTGTTACTCTGAGCTATAGCTTTGCAAAACCAGGTGGACAAGTCCCCTGTCCCCTCACACAGGACATACAGTGGTGGAACAGGCACAGGGCAATGGGTTCAGACATTCTTACTCAAAAGTGGGGAGAAAGTGAGGCAGAGAAAAGTCCCTGGCCCATAATAATTCTGAAATCCACCAATGAAAATATTGGAAGTTTCTTGATTAGTTTCAAAATCTGAGAATATTCAGCTCTACCTTTTGAGCTCTTGGTTTCTCCCTCTGAGTCGTCCTTCTTTTTTCTTCATGAAAAGAAATGTATGTTTGAAGCTTACTTTTCTTCAGCCTGCTTCCTGCGGAGAATTTGGGGAGCCCAATGACCTCTTTTTATTTTGCGCCCTCTCTGTCCTTTTTGTTCCAATCTGACAGTGATACTTCTGATAATAGTTTTCTCCAAAACTTAGTGGGTCTTCTGTAAATTTCATAGAGATTCACTCTATTACACAAAAACCACAACCACAGATTTCTTTGAACTGAACTTCTCTACCTTGGGCGTCCGTTAAGATGGCCAAGGGACAATGCTCATACGCTTCCCAGAGGCCCTATTGTTTGATCTGGAGACTCTGTAAAGCCCACCCTGGTCTCTTTAGAGGGCCTTTGTGAAGCTGAATAACACTACAATCCTTTGATCTTCCTGAGGTCTTAGCCACAGGTTGTACAGTCACACACTTGGCTTTATCTCCAGACCACCTTTTCTTGACAGTGCTCAAAGCCATCTCTTAATTTTAGCATCCTTTGCTGTCTTGGGAGGCTGAGAGCTTTCCAAACTATCTTCCCCACCACCTTTCCCTCCTTTTATCTCTCTTCTCACATTGCTGTTGTTCACTTAGTCACGTCTGATTCTTTGCAGCCCCATGGACTGCAGCACACCAGGCTTCTCTGTCCTTCACTGTCTCCCGGAGTTCGCTCAAACTCATGTCCATTGAGTCGGTGATTCCATCCAACCATCTCACCTTCTGTCACCCCTTCTCCTCCTGTCCTCAATCTTTCCCAGCATCAAGGTCTTTTTCAGTGAGTCAGCTCTTTGCATCAGGTGGCCGAAGTATTAATCTTCAGCATCAGTCCTTCCAATGAGTGTCCAGGGTTGAGTCCCTTTAGGATTGACTGATTTGATCTCCTCTCTGTCCAAGCATCTTCTCCAGAACCACAGTTTGAAAACATAAATTCTTTAGTGCTCAGCTTTCCTTATGGCCCAACTCTCACATCCATACACAACTACTGGAAAAGCCATAACTCTGACCAGACAGACCTTTGTTGGCAAAGTGATGTCTCTGCTTTTTGATACGCTGTCTAGGTTTGTCATAGCTTTTCTTCCAAGGAATAAACATTTTTTAATTTCATGACTGCGGTAACTGCCCGCAGTGATTTTGGAGCCCAAGAAAATAAAATCTGCCACTGTTTCCATAAGCAGCAAGAAGAAACCAGCTAGTACCTTCAACCCTTTGCCTAGATATCTCTTTAGCCAGATCACAGAGTTGATCAGGCACATGCCCTTCCATATCCCTGCAGATGACATTGTCGCCAAGGTTTCCTTCACTGCATAACAAGGGTCCCCTTCCTCCAGCTTCCAGTAAGATGTTCCTCACTTCCTTTGACCCTTCCCCAGCATCATCCTCAAAGTTCTTGTTTCTCTAATAAGCTCCTCAGAATACTCCCAGCCTCTGCCCACCACCTGGTTCCAAAGCCATCTCACTTTCTGAGATATTTTTCATGACACTGCTTCTCTCTCGATACTAAAATCTGTGTTCATTATCTATTTCAGTTTGTAACAATTTACTCCAAACCTTAGTGCCATAAAACAACATGCATTACCTTAATTTCTATGGGTCAGGACCCTGGTACCGCTTAGCTGGGCCAATCATAAGTTGCAATAAAGGTATCTATGGTGGCTGGGGAGTGATCCTCTTCCAGGCTTACTCAGTTACTGGCGGGATTCAGGTCCCTGCAGGTTGTTTGATTGAGGGCCTCAGTTCCTTGCTGGGCACTGGCCAGAAGCCTCCCTGAATTCCTTGCCATGTGGACCTCTCTACAGGGTGGCTTTCAACATGTCAGTTGCTTCGAGTAAGTGAGAAAGAGAGAGAGGAGAGACCAGGAGAGTCTTTTATAGCCTAGTCCCTTCTGAAGAAGTGACATCCTATCACTTTTGCCCTGTTCTGTTCATTAGAAGGAACTCACTAGGTCCAGCCCACACTCAAAGGGAAGAATCACACAAGGGTGTGAATGCGAGGAGGCAGGGTTCACGGGGAACCGTTTCAGAAGTTGAATGTGGGCGACAGTGCCTCTAACAAGGCAGCAGTGGCCTGATTATGCCACGTCAGCCTCCCATCGTGAGGCTCAACTGCCGAAACATCCCACCGTCCAGCCACCGCTCGGCCAGCCGGAGCAGTGGAGGGACTGGAAAGCGCCCCAGAGGAGGGGAGCTGATACAGGACAGCTGTTGTCAGCGGATGGCCACACGAGAGTGCTCCACTGTGTCACTGCTGATCTGCCCCGGAGGTCAAGGCCAGGATCACAGGACCCCCTTTTGGCCTTTAGCCTAGCTCTTTCTCTTGCTTGAACTGTTTTTTTGTGTTTTGTTCTCTCTGTCTTTAAACCATTCATTAGAGACCAGGGCGGGCAACCCCATCCGCTGGGCACTTGTCACATACCAGGCTTCATTTACAGTGATGTCCCAGACATTTCGTTTATTCCCCAGGTACTGTTTGTGGGTTTGTGATTGGAGGTGTAGGTGTTGTTTGTGGGTCTGTGACTATTTGTGGGTTTGTGATTAGAGGTGCAGGTGTTGTTTGTGGGTTGTGATTGTTTGTGGGTCTGTGATTGTGGCTTTGTGATTGTTTGTGGGTTTGTGATTAAAGGTGCAGGTGTTGTTTGTGGGTCTGTGATTGTTTGTGGGTCTGTGACTATTTGTGGGTCTGTGACTGTTTGGGGGTTTGGGATTAGAGGTGCAGGTGTTGTTTGTGGGTCTGTGACTGTTTGTGGGTCTGTGACTGTTTGTGGGTTTGTGATTAGAGGTGCAGGACAGGACAGTAAGGTGCCAGTGCTTTGTGACTTCACCCTGATGACCTCACCCTGGCCACGGACTTGATCCTCAGTCGTATAGGCCCAGAAACTGGACCTTTTGGTCCCCAAACAGCTGATGCTTTAGTGAAGACTGAAGTTAACGCTAAGATTCCAATGCTGCTGTGTGGCTCAGGTGCTAATCGATCATCGTTTGCAACTGGGATCAACTTCTCTGTTGTAGTTTGAGGGAAGCCCAATCTATATGTATGTATGTGTGTATATGTGTGTGTGTATGTGTGCATGCATGCATGCTAAGTCACTTTAGTCATGTCCAACTCTTTGCGACCCTATGGACTGTAGCCTGCCAGGCTCCTGTGTCCATAGAATTCTCTAGAAAAGCATACTGGAATGGATTGCCATGTCCTCCTCCAGGGGATCTTCCTGACCCAGGGATCAAATTCATGTCTCCTGCAGCTCCTGCATTGCAGGTGGATTCTTTACTGCTGCACCACCAGAGAAGCCCACACATTTGTCTGTACATCTGTGCCCATATATATTCCTTTTCCAAGTTCAGAGTCAGTTGGCAGATGAAGAAGACAGACAGATGAGGATTAGCCTCTCACCTTTATTATTGATGAACCCGTTGGAGAGGAGACCTGAGTAAACTTTGCAGCCAGGGTTGAAGGAGTGGGACAGGGAGGTGGGGGAGAAGAGAGAAGAGCAGGTCAGCCCTTCCTCTCAGACTCACTTGGCAGATCAGTGATGCCTCCTCATCAGCATAAATGCCAGGGCTGCATGAGAGAAAAGAACTCCATGATCCTGGGACCAGCAGCATCCTATTACCTGGGAACTTGCAGAAATGCACATGTTGGGCCCCACTCCCAGAAAAATTGACTCAAACTTTAGGGGTGGGACCCAGCATTCTGTGTCTGAATGAGGTCTGAGGTGATTCTGATGAAGGCTCAAAGCTGAGAACCACTGGTCTACTGGGAGCTGCTCCACCTGAAAATCTGAGCCCTAGGAAGCAGTGTTCCCCTAGAATGTTTCGCCATGCTCGTCTGCCCTTCCCCCCATCTCTGGGAGAATGAATCATAGGAGGGACGTTTCAGAGCTTCCACATTTGGTTTTTAGCTTACAACTCTCCCAGGAGGCCCAGTGGAGGCTCCTGAAGGGAAAGGCTACCCACTCCACTGTTCTGGCCTGGAGAATTCCATGGACTGTACAGTCCATGGGGTCTCAAAGAGATGGACACGACTGCGTGACTTTCACTTCACCAAAGGGAGGAGTGCCATGAATTTGGCATGTGCTAGCCTTGCCTCTTCCTCTTGCAGACCTTGGAGGGACCAGCATCCCCTTAGTGGGACTTGATAGACTCCAGAATGACTGTTAGCCAGAAGTGGAAATGGAGGCAGGAAAGCCTCTTTGACTCCCCTTTGCACTGAGGTTTCACCACAGACTTCTTGCTAAGTCATGTCCCCCTCTAACCACATCTGCCTGCTCACTCACCCCTCTAGTCATTCTCGCCTCTCTTCTGTCCAATATGCCAAGCCAATTTCTGCCTCAGGATCTTTGCACTTGCTGTCCTTCTATTTGAGTAGCTCTTCCCTAAGACCCTGGAAAGCCTGCCTCCTTCTTGTCCTTTATTTTTTAAATTTTTAATTAGAAAATTGCTTTACATTGTTTTATTGGTTTCTTCTTGGCAGCAACACGAATCGGCCATGTGTGTGTGTGTATGTGTGTCTGTATGAATATATATATATTCAACCCGCAACCCCACTTGTCATGATTTATCTCATTACCTTGGGTTATTTTCTTCAGAGCACTTGACACTCTCAAAAAAATGACCTGGCGTGTTTATTTGTTGACTTGTTTACATATTTATGAGAGATCAGGGATGCTGCTGTCTCCCTAGCACTAGAATAGCTCCTGGTATGTCGCTGGCATAAGATGTATGTGAATATTTGCTGAATAAATGAACGAAAATGCTCTGGGAGAGAAGGTTCAGAGTGGAGTGATTCAGGCATCCGGACAGGCATGGGCCCAAAGATTTGGCCTCCTTCCTCCTGAGGGCAGAGGGCAGGGGCACATGAGCCCAGTCAAGTGGGTCTGAGGGGAGTGTGAGCACCACGCCAGGCTTTCCGCCTGCTCTTCTTCTCCCCTGTTATCTTAGACCCAGGCTCCCCCTGCCTCTCCCCCTCTGGCCCTCCCTCCCTACACTGCCATCCCACTCCAGTCATTAGAAGCCAGCAGAGTCACACCCTCCTGCCGGCTTTTTCATAAAGGAATGTTAATAGAGTTAGTTTTCAGCAGGAGTACTCAAAACTCTGACTTGGCCTCCCTCATTCACAGAATTAATCACACAGGAAACCAGAAAAGGGTGGTGTGAGGGGGGCCCAGCTCTGCGAGGGCCCTCTTCCCAGAGAAGACCGAGGTGGGACACACAGCCACCGCCCACCAAGAGTCCACAAACAGGCTGGAAACAAGACAGCCTAACTGGAACCACGACAGACTTGTACAAGTCAGGATCTAATTAGCCCTGGCAGGGGCAGTGGAGTGGAGGGCTCCTCTGAATTCAAGAGGTTGGGAACAAAGGGAAAAAAATCAACAAGTAGGGTGGAGGCTGGAAGGAGAAAGAAGGTTAAAGATGGTTCCTTTTAGAATACAACGAGGCTGTCATTTAATGAGTACTGTGTTAGTTATCTACTGCCATATAGCCAATTATCACAAACTTGTTGCCTTAAAACAACCCACATTCATTATGTCATCATTTCTGTGGTTCAGAATCTACTAATAGCTTAGCTGGGTCCACTGCCTGACATCTCACAAAGCCAAGCAAGTTCTCGAGCTGTCAGCCAGAGCTGAGTTCTTATCTGGAGGCTCAGCTGGGGAAGGATACACTTCTCTGTTCATGAGGTTGCTGCAGTAGTTTCATGTATTTATAGGACTGAAATCTTGATTTTTTTTTTTTTTTTTGCTGGCTGCTGGTCCATGGCACCTTCGGTTCCTAGAGATTCCCCACAGCCTGTTGCCACATGGTCTTTCTCAGCTTGGCCCCTTACTTCATCAAGCCAACAAGGATGATCTTGAGAGCAAACCAACCAGCAGGATAGAATTTTACGTACCATGGCATAATTGCAGAAGTCACATCCTGTGTCCTCTGCCCTGTTCTGTTGGTTAAAGGCAAGTTGCAGGTTCTTCCCACATTTAGTGGGAAGGGGTCACACCAGGGTATGAATCCCAGGAGGGAGGAATTGTGAAGGAGTGGCCCCTCTAGAGGATCCACCACAGAACCTATTGTGTGCTCAGGACCATGCCAAATGCTTCTGCATGCATTACATCATTATGCTTTTGCATGCATTACATCATTTAATCACTAAAACCACCTGCAAGGCAGGCATCACCCCCTTCACACAGATGAGAAATCTGAGACAGAAGGAGAAGAACTTACTTGCCCAAGGTCCTGCCAGTGATGGAAACCACTTGTGTCAGGACACTAAACCTAGAGGCTAGAGAATCAGCATCTTTACAGTGAGGACCAAGGGCCCGAGGGAGGTAGCGAAAGAGGAGAACGGAAGAGGAAGAGCAAGGAGGTTCTTGCTATGAGGCTTAAGACCAAGAGGGACGATGGCTGTGGATTTCAAGTTGAGAAAGAAGAAAACTGACAGTCTCAACTTTGCCAATGAAGCAGAAAATGAGGGTGTCTCCTGAGAGTTTGGAGGTTGGGCTGGTGGGGGAGCAGAGCCAAGTTGGAAGAGCAACTTAGGGAATGGGAAGGGGAAATGGGAAAATTTGCTGGCCTGAGTACAAGTTTGCTGAGGAGGATAAAGCTGCTTCCTCTGTGAAGACTTCAGCACTTGCCTTGGTAGTGGTCCTCAGTCCCGCCACCCTCAGCTCTTTGTTTAGTCTCTTCTCTTCTCAGGCCTTGCAGGCCTGGGGTCTGTGCCTGTGTCCACTCCTCCCATGAAGGCTGGAGCTCAACAGTAGACTGCATTGGGCCACCTGGTCCCCAGCACAGGGTCTGGCCCAGGGGAGCCCTTCATAAATAATTTGGCCTGATTCCAGACCCTAAAATTCTAAGTCACTCCACCATGTTACTTCTTACCCCCTAAAGGGTGAGAAATGACCCTGTTTGAAAAGTCTATTCCAAACTATGTATTTTCACTTTTGTTCCATGAGTAAAAGTTTAAACAACAGCAGGTTACAAAGATGCAAATCCCTCATGGAATAGGGGTTAGAGGTGGAATTAGGGAAGTCTGTTGTATGTAGAACCTGGTGACAAAGAAGCAGTTTTGCATTTTTTCCTAGTCTCTCTGCTATCAGAAGTCAAGGACCATTTCAAAACATCCCATATTAATTTATCTTGGTAGGAAACATTGCTCACAGTGTATTGTTGCCTGGAAAATACAGTTAGAGTAGACACAGTGCAATCCCATTTGTATCAAACGGCCCGTCTTGACTCATTTTAAGTGGGAGAAAACCTAACTCATACCATCTTAGACAAAAGCTCAAACATGTGGGCTTATCTTCACTCAAAAGTCCAAGAAGCCAAAGGGACTAACGTTTTGGCCTGAGGAGGCAAATGACTGCCTACAGCCCCCAGGACAGCATCCTCCCCTGGGACTTCTTATACAAGTCCTGAGGTCCACTCTGATTGGACCAGCTTGGATCACATGCCCATCAGTGAGCCAATCACTGTGTCCAGGGGGAATCCACCTGATCCAGTCTTGATCAGGATGGAGGTGGTGTGCTGTGAGCAGGAGGAAAAGAAATGGGTACCGAGTGGTCATAGAGGCAACAAGTGTCCACCCTGTGGGTTATGTTCACAGAAGATTGGGTAGATGCCCACCGGAATGTTGAGAAAACCATTTTCTTCAAGTTATAGTACTCAGGCAGAGTCAGATAACCTAGTTTTGTAAAATCAGCCCCAGGCTTCACCCTAGTGAATAGAATGGGGACCACCCCTAAGGTCTCATCCTGGCCCACAAATAGTATCTAAGACTTGCTGGAGGACCAGTTCTGGAATCCCCGCAGACACTGATTCCCCTAAGGCCCACCTAAACTCCAGTTTCCCAGCCTCTGCTGGGGCCTGAATTGGAACCCTGACCTGGATTCCAGGCCTTTTGCCCTCCTGGTGAGGAGGGCGGCAGGACTGGCTATTGGGCACTTCACTATGAGCAGAGTCTTCCATCCTGGAGAACCACTTGGGGCCCAGATGCTCCCACCCCTAGGACTCCTAGCTTCTTTACACCTGGAGACTCCCACACCCCACCCCACCTGCACAAGCCAAGTGCAATAAATACTGACCACACACCTTTCCAGACACTGTAGCTCCTTCTCTCAAAGCCAGCCCCTCCCAGAATCAGTTCCCGAACCCCGATCTCAACTCCACCTTGCCACTCACTCGTTTCCCAAAGTGGCAGCCATGGCCACCCTAACACCACACACAAACCAGAGGCAGGAATACCACGGAATGGCCCTTTATTTCTAGTTGGATCCATCACTTGTGTCTGACTCAGCTTGCTCGAACCCTCTGCACTGGTTCATAGCCGACTCTTGCAAGCGCTTCTTCGAGGGGTTGAATTGATTACGGTAGACACTGAGTTCTTCTCGGTACTTAGCTCTCAGGAGAGCTGCCCTTTGTTCGTAGGGCTGCTTGTCTACATCCGTCTTTGTAGACCACATCTTCCCCGAGGCCTTGGCCACCTGCACCACTGACCAGCTTGGATTCTCACTCTTGAGCTGGGCGTAGTGGTCTTGGCAGAAGAGTAGGAAGGACGATGGAGGCCGTCTGGGTGCATGGGGGTCCCGCTTTCTCCTTTTCTTCCTCCTGCCGAAGTAATTCATCATCTCTTCTTGGTATCGGGCTTTGTCGAGCTTGGCCAGGGCTTCATATTTGGCCTTTTCATGCTTTGAGATGGATCTCCATTTTTCCGAACACTTTCTAGAAAACTCTTTAAAGCCAAGATAGGTATTGGGCTGCTGCTCCTTGAACTTGTTTCTGTAATTCAGCAAAAAGTGGATGTAAGAAGAGACGTTTACCTTAGGCTTTAGCTGGTCTCTTTTCCCCATGTTCATAAATTCATTTTCTTTTCTGGACCCAGTAACTTGGACAGCAGAGACCTATGTCCCCCACACTCTAGGAGCAATTAGTAGTAGGTGCTCTGCTGGCGGTGAAATTTTCTGTCTGTCTGAGCTGTAGGCAAGGGTCCGCCTTTTCAGTGGTGGTGGCATTGTTGGGTCAGAGGGGACTGTGACGTCACTCACAGGCCAGCCACTCCAGGCCAGTGCTAGTGGCATTTGCATATAGGTGCTCTTATTGGCTGGCTACTTGGAGGTCAGATTTGCTTCTTGTGGAAGATGATGGGTTACCCAGGGAAGGCTCTAGCGCAACCATGCCCCCTGCAGTCTTTCTCCCTGGCTTCCTGAGGCAGCAGACTGGGCTCAGGTGGAGAGCTTTCCATCCTTTGGATGTAGTAATGAGCCACAGGGTCTGCCTTCCTCGCCGTACGATTGTCAAGGTGCCTCCTCAACCTTTCCAAAGACAGCCTGGAAATAATGAACATGAGGAGGTGGATGGCTCCAGAGCTGTCATGATAAAATGTAAAGTCTTTCCATTTGCCTTGAACAGTGGCAAGCTCCTACCATACAAAGAGTTTAGTAGTAACTCTAAAAATAATCAGGTATGACAGCTGTGACTTGGTTCCTGTCAGGACAAAGTTATCTAATATAAAACCCAAGCACCTGGCCTCCAAGTCTGAACTCTTCATTTCTCTGAAATGAATTGGGTTGGGATGGGGGTGGGCATTGGGGAAGAAGGGAGGAGAACCTTAAGATTTTACTAATATTACACCAGAGCCCATGAAAATGAGATAGAAAATCCTTGGCCTAACAGGAGGCCCCCTGTTCTCATCCCAGGGGTCCCCGTTTCTTGGGGTTAGAGCACAAAACTCTAGCAGCTACACTCAAACTAGTCGGCTTCTGGCTTTTTGGGGAAAAAGTTGCAAATGTTCCAGTAGTCTTCCAACTAGAGGGAAAAGAAAAGAAGAGTGCCGTTTCTTGAGCTTTGGACACTGCGGGGTACTTCCTTGAATGGTCATGGAGTTGCCATGACTCAGGGGTGGTTGATAGAGCCAAGTTTACAGGGCTAGAACACTGAGCCTCATTAACATAAACATTAACATATTTAAGGTAGAACAGCCACTAACAGGTTGGAGTCTGGATTTGAACTGATTAGCCTGCACCCCGCCTGCATAGACACTCAAGCCTTGGTGGCCGGGAGTCTGGGTGCCTGACCTCAGCAGCTGAGCCTGGCAAGCTTGCCTCAGACTAGACCACCACATTAAAAAAAAAATGTACTTTTTTATTTATATATTTGACTGTGCCGGGTCTTAGTTGCAGCACGTGGGCTCTCTCTAGTTGTGGTGTGTGGGCTCAGTTGCCCCACAACATGTGGGATCTTAGTCCCCTGGCCAGGGATTGAACCTGAGCCCCCTGCATTAGAAGGCAGATTCTTAACCATTGGACCATTAGAGAGGTCCCTAGAGCACATTTTGGATTTTTGCCAAGGCTTTTCCCAGGACTCTGTGACCGATTGCAAGTTCCATCTTATGTAAAATTGACTAGAGTCTTCAAGCCTAAATCCTAGCCCCAAATTGCCACACGGTAGTTGGGCTACTTAAGCCAGTCCCTTCCCAAGCCTGTGATATCTCATCTGTGGGATCAGGGATGTAGAATAAATGTTCTACTGGCCAGGCAACACCCTCCCAGTGACTTGCTGTAATTTTGTGGCTGGACTGGGAGGGCTGTAGGATACCAGATGCCAGCCTAGGCAATCCAAGCCAATGGTGGGGGCAGAGAGGTCTGGCCTGTGGGAACATGTTCCTCTGGGGACACTTCTTAGCCTAGGGAGCTTTTCTCCACTCTGGTTCTTTCTCCCAAGGCTAGAGGTTGGCTCATCTGTTTGCTGGACTTGAGTGGATGGGTTGTGAGGAAGAACTTGCCTAATGTGCATACATGTTCATCAGGTTCAGTTCAGATGCACAAAAGACCCCAGCAGCTTATCTGTGTCTCCATTCACAACCTTCCACCCCGCCTCAGAATGATAAGATCTAGGAACATCAGCCCCATAATAACCATCTGCCAGAGCCTAGCAGATCTAGGAAGAGAAGAGAGTGTGGCCTTTGGTGGTGGGGTTGGCAGGGTGAAGAGGGGGACTCCTTTGTCTGGTGGAGCTGCAGGAAGAATAAATACACCTGACTTTCTCAACTGATGCCGTGTGCACAGGTATCTGAGGTTTGTTCCTTTCCATCTTTCCTGCCTGCTGCTTCCTGTCCTGGGAAACTGACCCATATGGACCATATCACTGGCTCCTGTGCCCTCTGGCTTCCATTCCAGTTTGGCCAATGGGGACCCCCTACAGGAGATCAGGGAGGGAGGGATCTGGCTCCCTCCCTGCAAGGTTGTCTGGAGCTGGCTCCTCATCCCTGGACTGCAAGTCCTGGCTCCTCTGAAGCGTCCTCTCTATATGATTCTCTCCTTCCAAGCTCCCCATCCTGTCTCCTCCAGCTGAGGGGGTAAGAGCTCCACCTTTACTAGCCTCTGAGGACTCTGCTCTCCCCTGTGGCTTTCCACCACCTTGCCCTTCCCTTGGTAAATGCCACTTTGTTAAACACTCCTCAAATTATCCTAATTTGAGTGGCCATCTGTTTCCTGCTGGGACCCTGACCTGTATGCCATGTTTCTAACCTTCCACATGGACAGCAAACAGCCATGGAGGTGGAGAAATAAAGCAAGTGTGGGCATCCCTCCAAAGTAGAAGGGTGTCGAGCTTCTGGAGGCCTGTGTGCTGGGCGGTACCACAGTGGAGAAGGACCTGCAGGGGCTGTGTGCCAGCCGGGAGCAGGCAGGACCAGGCCACGTGGCTTAGGAAGAAGTGTCTAACGTCCTTTGTATTATGAGTTGACCTCCAGACAGGGGCACTGCGCTGGAGGGCCCAGTAGTGAATACCGCAGGCTTTTATGGACCACACATTTTCTGTTGCAAGTTAGTTTTCAACTCTGCCATCGTAGCTCAAAAGGAGCCAGAGACCACACCCAAATGAACGAGTGGCTGTGCCCAGATGAAACATCACAAACACAGGTGGTGTGGGCTGAGGGTCATAAGCCTGACCACTCCAGTCTAGAGATGGGAGTTCAGTATTTGCAAACTTCTGGATTGCAGTCTACAATAGGAAATGTATTCTATAAGTAAGTAAGTATTAGTCACTCAGTTGTACCCGACTCTTTGCGACCCCATGGACTGCAGCCCACCAGGCTCCTCTGCCCATGAGATTTTCCAGGCAAGGATACTGGAGTGGGTTGCCATTTCCTTCTCCAGGGGATCTTCCCAACCCAGGGATCGAACCCGGGTATCCTGCACTACAGGCAGATTCTTTACCGACTGAGCTACAAGGGAAGCCCAATGCATTCTATACCATGACCCATTTATGCACATGCATACTTCGTAATCATAATATTTATACAGTGCTGCTAGTGGGTACTTCTGTTCTAAGCACATCACCTGTATTGTCTCGTTTCATCCTTGTGACCACCCTGTGTGTGGGGTGGGAGTAGGGGTGCTATTTTTATCCCCATTATAAAGATAAGGTCTCTGAGCACATAAGGTTTTCAGAAAAAAACAGTTTTATGAAACTAAACTTATTATATCTGTGACGTACTCTTTTCTTTTCCATTCTATACTCTTATAATCTCCTGTACTTTATTTTCTTTTTTAAAATGCACCCCTGGGACTTCCCTGACAATCAGATGGTTAAGACATTGTGCCTCCCAATGCAGGGCACACAGGTTTGATCCCTGGTCAAGAAATTAAGATCCTGCATGCTACGTGGCCTGGCCAAAAATAAATAAATAAAAATAAGATGCACCCCCACAGTCTGATCTCGTGAATGGGTCACAAGCCAGGGGTAGATTTGAAAAACATTTGTCTAGGCAGGCTGGGCTGGAGCCCCCACCTCAGAGGCTGTGAGAGCCTCTTCACTCAGCAGTGATAACGTGAAGTGGAAAGAGCTTGGCCTCTGGAGCCAGACAGACCCTGAGCTCCAGTATGAGCTTTGCCATGCAGTAGCTGGGGGACTTTGGGCAAGTCTTGGCTGGATGTGGAGTGAAATGGTCAAGGTGAGGATTCACTGAAAGGATGGGAGTAAAGCACCTGGCCCTGCCCCTCCCCTGCAGTGTGGGCAGGACTTAGGACTCACTTCTAATGAGTAGAGTGTGGACAAGGACAGAGGACATCTTTATAGTGGAGGAAGGGGGCAGATGCTACAGTAACCAAGGGGTCCATGTGAAGACTATTGGTAATAGACCACCCTGATATCACACCCACCTTCTATGATGTGATAATAAAATCATCTCCCCCAGTCGTATTCTTCCCCTACATCCATAACCCTGGTGTATAATCAGGAGAAAAGATCAGACCAACCCAAATCAAAGGTCAGTCTGCAAAATACTTGATCAGTACAAAAGTGTCACAGTCTTGAGCAAACGAGAGCTTGAAAAACTGACAAGACTAGAGGAGATTCTGTAGACGTGATGACTCCATGCCCAAGAAATACTGGACTGGATCCTGGAGCAAAAGGAGGCCTGAGTGTGAAACCTGGGGGAGATGAGAATGAAGTCTTCCACTGAACCAATAGCAGTATACCAGTGTGGTTGTGCTACATGGTCCATGGTTATGTAAGATGCGAATATTAGGGGAAGCTGGGGGAGGGGTATACAGGAAATTTCTGTACTGTCTTTGCTATTCTGTTCTCGTTTCAACATAAGTTGTTTTTCATCTCCCCAACTGATAGGAATATGTACGCAGGGTTGAGGCGCCGTGTTCTTAATCCTTCTCCGGGAATCGTAGGGGCAAATTTTTACCCTCACTTGCAACAGTTGTATGCTTCTGGCATATCTTCTCATCACAGCATTTCTCAAATTTGGGGGCAAGCCTCAAATTTGGGGAACTTTAAAAATCCCAGGTCGCGACAACAGCAACACGAGAAAGTAGTTGGCAGAGGCACGTGGTCACTGCCGTGATGCTCTCTCCTGCCTCCCCTGCGGCTGTCCCTCCTGGGGCTGAGGATCAGTGCTGCTCTTGCCCTCTGAGCAAGGCACCTGTGACACCCAGAAAACTGGCTCCTCGAAGAAGTGCGTGTCCTAAGCCCCAAAGCCCGTGAATACATAACTCACATGGCAAAGGGGACTTCACAGATATGATTATGGTAAGGATTTGGGGATGGGAAGATTATCCTGGATTATCCAAGTGGGCCTGATGTAATCACATGGGTCCTTGTAAGAGGAAAGCAGGCGTTTGAGAGTTAGAGACAGAGATGTGATGACAAACGTAGTGGGTCAGAGAGGGGCTTGAAGAGGCTACACTGGTGGCTTTGAAGGTACGGAAAGAGGCCGTTGGAGGAGAAACAAAGGTGACTTACTAGAAGTTGGCAAAGGCAAGCCGACAGATTTCACCTCTAGAGCCTCTGGAGAGAGTGCAGCCCCACAGACACCTTGACCTTGGCACAGCGATGCCCACTTTGACTTCCAGAATCGTCAGAAAATAAATCTGTGTTGCTTCAAGCCACTGAATCTGCAGTGATTTGTGAAAGCTGCACTAGAAAATGAACACAGTTATCCTTCGCATCCAGCTAGTGGTCTGTAACTATCCCAGTGCTATTCTAACCCCCGCTTGTGTTAGTTAATAAAGATGAGAAAATTTATGCCACTGCTGATTGGATTAGTTGAGGGAGCAGGGAGCATGATCTACTCAATTTTACACACTTCTTCACTCACTGGCTGACTCATTAAGTCACTAATTCACTCACTGGCTTACCAGTTAATTCACGCTTACAGTCTTTCAGTTCATTCACTCACCACTCATGTGCACACACGTACGCGCACACACAAAACACACACACACACACACAGCTGGGGCAGTGTGACTGCTGCTTTCATGGCCGTTAATAAGCAGTGTTTGAGGGATGGATATGTTTCAGGAAGGAAGGTGGTGGTAGAGAGAAACATCTGCCACTTCCTGGAAGCCAGATGGGCGAAGGAGGCAGGGTCATAGGCAGATCTAGACTCCTTGGTGCTGACCTCATGCCAAGAAATGTTACTCAATCAGATGTGACTGTGATAGTTCAATGCAAATGACGACAATGCTTTAGGTAGATCACCTCCAAAAGCCTAGAGAGAGAGAGATTATGCACATGCATACTTCATAATGTTGATTTCTTAGTTTGATACATGGATCATAGTTATGTAAGATGCTAATATTAGAGGAACCTGGGGGAGGGGTGTACAGGAAATTTCCATACTGTCTTTGCAACTATTCACATTTCACAGCAGTGAGTGGAAGAGTCAGTTCTCACACTCAGGTTGGTTTGACTCTGAAGTCTATGTGTTTTCCTCTGCTGGTGGTCTAGGAACTTCCTTGAGGCCAGGGAGAAGGAGGAGCTGGGAAGGACCAAGGCCAAGGATTGCAGGAAGAGAGCAGGTGGAAAGAGAGAAGGTGTCTACATCTCAGCACTTACAGGACTCAGGGAGAGACTTTTCCCTTCGGGTGGATCCTTATTCCAGACACATCAGGTGAAGTTACCCCCGGGTCATAGGAGGCCCTGAGTCCAGCAGATGGGCTGACCTAGATGGCTGAACCCTACCAGCGTCTGCAGGTACACTCAGAGCCTGGGTCCATTTCCCTGGGGTTATGCTGGCCAAAGCCAAGTACAGGCAGGGTCAGCATCCAGCCCAGTGGATCATGTGGACAGGAAATGGGACAGATGATCAGGTGTAAGAATAGGGTCAGCGTGGTGGGGGGCAGGTGTACCTGTTCACCTTTGGCAAGATGCAGCAAAGGGGGAGACGATGAGATCTAGAACAAGACCGACTTTGGAGAGTTAATCCCCCGGCCAGCTGTGGGTACCCCTCACTGGCCTTGATGGAGGCCCTTCCTGACACCCAGAGTAGGAAGCCTGGCCCCTGATGTTTCCATCCAAGCCCCTGCCTCTTTCAGCCGCAGTGCCTAGCTCCCTTCTTTCAAGCACACTCCTTCTTTGGGAGAGTGGTCCCCAAAATCAGTCATGGGGGTTCCAGCAGGAGCCCATTCCCTGGGGCCCCAGGAGTGGGCACATGCCTAGCTAGACTACTCAGAGGCTCCCAGTGAGCTTGTTCTAACTGGACCCAAGGGAAGAGATCATCTCTCTGGAGGTGAAGCTAGGAGGGTAAATCAGGGAGCTGGTAATTGTGGCCACAGTCCCAGCCTCCAGTCCACCATCTGCAGCAGAAGAAGCCAGCAGACAGAGCGCAGCAGAGACGGGCCCAGAGAGGCCCAGGGCACCTGAGTCCTTGGATCTAGTCGTCCCTGGAGCCAGCTACAGTATGACGACAGCAGCCACTAATTTCTTCTCTACCCCACTCTGCTTTGGTCTGGACTTCTGCCACTTGAAACCATGAGTATAGACATTAGCTTAGGGGTGATGGGGGTGAGTGATCTAATCCAGGAACCCTCCCCTCCCCCATTTCCAAGTCTTCCTTCCTGTCTCCTTCCTCTCCCCTCTGCTTGTGTCTGCTCTACATAACGGCCAGGTCTCTGGCTTGTTGTTCAGATAGTATGTGGACAGCGTTGGCGCATCTTGGCCCCTCCATCAGAGTGAATGTTTCTTGAGCACGTAGTATGTGCCACGTCCTGTATTGAGAGCTTGTGAACTCATTATCTCACGTAAATCGCCTAGAGTTCTATGAGTAGGGTGCTGTTATCCATATCAAATACATGGGGAGACTGAGATACAAAGCAGGTCAGTTACTTGCCCAGAGTTAGACAGCTGGGAAGTGTAGAGCTGAGACTTGAACCCAGGTAAAGTGCCTTCCAGGGCCCACATGCTTAACTCTGCCCCCAACTGCGCTGGATTCAGTAAATGTTAGTTCCTTTGCCCACGAGTCTCCCTTGCTGCCCGGAGCTATGACACAGCCACAAATGATGGCTGCTGTGTCTTGGAGCCTAGCAAGAGTTTATGAGCATCACCTTGAATCACCACAGTCGCACTGTAAGATGCACACCAGGGAAGGAGAGGCTCAGAGAGGGACAGCGACCTCCTCTAGGTCACAGAGCCCATGGATGTGGAGGCAGGATCAGAATCTAGCTCGTCTGACTCTAGGATAGCTTCCTTGCTGACCTTAGCATCGCAGTCCCCAGGACAGTTTAGCCCACCCATTCTCCAACCACCTGGGAGACTCACTCCCTCAGCTACGGCTTCAGAGCTGCTGAACCATCAGGCAGGGCTGGCTAGCTGCCTCGTGGAGGAGGAGAAGGAGCATTGAGGATGCTCAGACTCAGAATGGCAGTCGAGTGGCAGGCAAAGGCTGGCGTGGGCGTCTCCTCGATCAGCCATCTGCAAACATTTCCTCTGGATGAGAAGTATTATCCAAATGTAGTCCCCAGAGGCCTCTAGAAGGCAGGCATTGCCACCCTCCCTGGAATGAGGGCAGGGCCCTTCTCTGAGTCTGTCTGCAGTGACAGGCAGAAGCTGGGCAAGGCTGAGGAAGCAGAGCCGGTGGAGGCCAGGCCTGGGCTGCCGGAGGTGGGGAGGGGAGGTGACTGCCAAGTGTCCTGGTGACGCTGGGGGCCACAGCGTGGCCCTGCCCCGTGCTGTCGACAGAGTAGATGCAGGCATCCTTATTCCCCAGGGAGACGAGGCCTGGCTGTGCTGGGGTCTGCTTAATCCCTGTGTTCTCTGGAGTGTAGGGTTCAAGGCACTCACCTCATCTCCTCTCTTCTCAAATCTAAGCAAGAGAGTGAAATAGTTCCCATTTGCAAGACACCTACTGTGTGTCAGTAGTCCTGGACACATTATATGCACAGGTATCCCATTGCACAGATGGAGAAACTGAGGCTCAGAGAACTGCCAGCACATGCCTACATTTCACAGCTACTTAACCGTTGAGCCCAGATTCAAATACAGGGAGAGACAGAGACCGGAACCAGGAAGGAGAGAGGGTCTAGGTAGCATGTGAGCACACCTCCGTCACCAGGCTCCTGAAGCCGGTACCCTGTTCCTGGGCCAAGCCTGGTGGGAGCTGACTTTAGCATCTTCGGGTATGGGGGCCATCAGGTCTCTAGGCTGGATCTCAGGTCTATCTGCAGCAACAGAGACTTGAGCTGGGGGCAGGGAGTGGCCAGCTGAGGGCCGGGCAGCTGACCAGGACCCAGACTTCTCTTAGATTGTGTCCCAGTCAGACCAGAGCACGTGCAGATGGAGGTGTGCAGAGATATGAGGCTTAGGCCATCTTACAAGAGTGATGCAATGAGGTGGGAGAGGTAGCAGTAGAGCTGGGAGAGCTGATGCAGGAACACCCTTTTCCCCAGTCTCTACCAGGAGAGCCAAGCCTGTGGGGCCTTCTGTTATCAACATGCGCGTAGAGTCCCATCAGTTGATCCGTCCAGTACGGGTCACATGGCCACCCCCAATCCATTCAACTATGGCCCGGGGCCACGAGGCTGCCCCTTCCAGGAGCTGTGGGTCAAGGGACGGAGACTGATCTTCAAACTCTACTCAGAAAAGCGTAGAGCTGCCCGATTTAGAGCTGGAGACAGACAAAGAGAGAGTTGAGCATCCCCTGAGAAGTCGTGGGGGATCCAGCACGCGCCGTTGTGCCCAGATCTTGGTACCCAGCACAAATTCCCATCTCCAGATCCAACCCCATTCTGTTCACGTTAGCCTCAGGGGCACAGCCTGTCCCCAGAGGCAGGAGAACCCTCACCAGGAAGCCATGCCCAGTGGGCAGCTGAGCTGGGGAAGGAACTGATGCCCCAAGCCGGTCCCTGGACCTTCCCGGTGTGCGCCTCGCTCATCTCACAGCCCATCGTGATGACACTCTCATCCCAACAGCAGACACAGCCAGGGGTCCTGTCCCCCGGCCCTCGGCGGCTCAGACACACGCCCTCCAGGGAGCGGTGCGTCTGGAGGCAGTGCATTTCCCTGCTGTAGTTTGTGTGGGTCCCTGGAGCTCATAGTCAGCTGAGCAGGGAAGAACGCTGGTAATTTGTCGAGTTTATTGAGTTGCTTCTGGGGAAGAGAGCACATTTGCCCACATTGATTACCAAACTCCACTGGGGTTGCTGCACTGGGGCCATGTCACCATGAGAAGAGCTTCCCCAAAAGGTACCAGCAGCTGGTACAGGGCGGGCAGCACATCTCCATGGGAGACCAAGGTGAAACCCGCATGGCCCCCAAGCCGCTCCTTAATGTCCCCAGGCTTCCCTGCTCTTCTGTCTTTTCCTCTGCTTTCCCCACCTGTGCCCTCTGCTTCCTCCAGCAGGACCTCATTCATTCCTTCAGTCATTGAGTCCAGTGTTCCTTTTTCCTGTGAGCAGCATTTCCTGAGCCCTTCCCATGTGTCAGACACTCACAAAGTACTGAGAGAAGAACTAAATGAGAAGGAAATAGCTCCTGTCTTCAGGGAGCTCACAGCTTTGTGGGGAAGCAGATTCTTGTGTGATGTGTGATGAGACAAGCACTGTGATGGAGAAAGTGCAAGGATTATTCTTTGCAAGAGAAAATGAGATACCCAGGAGAAGCTCACCAGGCTTCCTGGAACCAGTGGCTTTAAGATGACCCCAGATGGGTCAAAAGGAAGTAGCTAGAGAAAGGGTGGGAGTGCGTCAAAGTAGACAGAGAGAGTTTGGCCAGGAAGTGAGTTCTTGATCTTTAGAAACACTAAGAACAGACCTTGACTGACCCTGTGTCCAGAATGCAGGAGCTGGGATTTGTGTGCCCAGCCAGACAGCAGACCTGGGAGGCCTCTGAAGTTCTCCGAGTTCTGAGGCTAGCTGTTTCCGGGGAATTCCCTGGCTGTCCAGTGGTTAGGGCTCCACACTTCCACTTCAGGGGGCCCAGGATCCATCCCTGATCAGGGAAGATCCCACCTGCCTCTCCATGTGGCCAAAAACAAACACAAGAGACTAGCTGACCCCATTCTCTTGATCACAAAGGGGACAGCATTCAAAAAGATGCCCCAGGACTCCCCTAGTGGTCCAGTGGCTAAGATTCCGCATTCCCAGTGCAGGGGGCCTGGTCAGGAAACTAGAGCATCTAAGAGTCTGCATGCCACAGCTAAGACCTGGTGCAGATAAGTACATAAATAAAATAAACAAATAATTTTAAAAAAAGAAAAGAAAAGATACCGCACTGTCGAAAGCAAGAGACTGCCATCTGCTTGTTCTCTCATTCATTCATTCATTCACAAAACTTGTGCCATAAAAGTGCTTGGACCCTCTCCCCCCGAGCAGCTCCCGGAGTTGCTGGCACTCCCAGGCTTGATAGATCTCCCTGCTCGAGCCCCACGGCACTCAGCCCCCGCTGCCTGTGGGCTGTCTCCCACCCCCACCTGCAACGCCTGTGCACCCAACGCTCCCACCAGCTGAGCCTTGGATTTTCTGAGAATCGGATAGGTTCGTTGCCAGCTCTCTTGGTGCCAGTCATACTTGTTATTGTAATTATGTGACTTAAATTAAACATCACATAAACTGATGAAATATGAGTGTGAAAGGAAGTAGAGTTGTGCCTCTAGAAGCTAAATTGAATGCTTTGGCACAGTTCCATGAAGGAGACGCTCTGAAAAGAACTGCTTCCTAAATATTAGGTGTGAATGAGGGAGAGAACAGCATGCCACTGAACCGATTCCATCAAGGTGGGGACCAGGCCTGTCTGGCCTGCTGCTGCATTCCCAGTGCTTAGCACAATGCCTGGCACATCGCAGGTGCTCCATAAACATTTGTAGACTGGATGAGCTGGGGCAAAATTGGAAAGGGTGAGTGATGCCTTGTGGGTGGGGTTTATATAAGATAGACAATGCAGAGAATAAACCTGTGGTCAAAGGAAAGACCTTGCTCTGGCGTTACATGGACTGGCCAAAAAAAAAAAGTACCTTCAAGTATATTTCTATTGTAATGAAATGTTTAAGCTATGAATGTATGCTTTTATTATTCCCCACTTCCCAGGTGGCACTAATGTTGAAGAACCCAATTGCCAGTGCAGGAGACACAGGAGCGTGGGTTTGATCCATGGGTTGAGAAAATCCCCTGGAGGAGAGCAAGGCAACCCACTTCAGTGTTCTTGCCTGGAGAATCCCATGGACAGAGGAGCCTGATGGGCTACAGTCCACAGGGCCGCAGAGAATTGGACATGACCGAAGCAACTTAGCATGCACTTAGAAATTATTTTTTACCAACCGACTGCATCATTCGCAAGGCTTCTGCAGTCAATGCCCGTAAACTCTGTAAAGGACAAGATAAATATTTTTGGCATTGCGGGTTCTAGTTGCTGTCACAACAACTCAGCGCTGCCTTTGTAACATGAAAGCAGACAATATGTAAATGAATGAGCACGCTTGTGACCCAGGGAAACTTTACTGACAAAAGAGGCAGTTAGTGTAGCTTATCAGCCCGGTTCTCGGGGACTGATTTGTTCTGTGTGCCGGGCGCTCTGCTGTGTTGCTAGACACATGGAGACAAAGAAAATTCTGCTCTGGTGCTTGTGGAGCGCACCTCTGAGTGAGCAAGGTGGTCGTCAAGTCAAAAGATGATTACTATTTACTGTGGTCAGGACAATGGTGGGGCATGTCCCAGGTACAGAGGGAAACGTGCAGGGCACTGCTGCTCCCATGGGGGCAGGGAGAGGGGGAGGGGAGGAAAGGAGGCATTTGGTTAGGTTTATGAGATCAGTGATATTTTCCCAGGTAGTCAGATGGGGAAGCAGGGAACAGCAGTCTAGGCAGAGGGAACAGCATATGCAAAGACATAGAGACTGGGAAGTGTCTGGAGCTCAAAGTAGGTGTCACAAAAGGGAGAAGGAAGACATAAAAAAGGTTAGGCTTTATCCGGGAGCCAGGCTTCCCTGGTGTGGCTCAGACAATAAAGAATCTGCCTACAATGCAGGAGACCCAGGTTTGGTCCCAGACCCCTGGGAAGAGCCCCTGGAGAAGGGCACGGCAACCCACTTCAGTATTCGTGCCTGGAGAATTCTATGGACAGAGGAGCCTGGCAGGTGACGGTCCACGGGATTACAAAGAGTTGGACATGACTGAGCAACTTACACATGTCCTGGACCGAGTGGACCTTGGGTTTCCCGTGAGGCAGTGACTTGAGCAGATGCCCTCACAGAGTATGGAAGATGGATGGAGGCAGAGGACCCGTCAGAAGGCTGTCTCTGTAGTGAGGGGGAGGGATGATACGGTCACAAGGGGGAGAAGACGTGGCCACAGTTGGCCACAGGAGTGAAGGAGTGGAAGGAGTTAGGATGGTGCCAGGGTGTGGTGGTGACCGTGGGCAGGGCTGTGGTGACTGGGAGTGGGCTGTGGTGGCTGGCAGGGGGGTGTGGTGGCTGGGAGTGGGGTGTGGTGGCTGGGAGTGGGGTGTGGTGACTAGCAGGGGGGTGTGGTGGCTGGGAGGGGGGTGTGGTGACTAGCAGGGGGGTGTGGTGGCTGGGAGTGGGGTGTGGTGACTGGCAGGGGGGGTGTGGTGGCTGGGAGTGGGGTGTGGTGGCTGGGAGTGGGGTGTGGTGACTGGCAGGGGGGTGTGGTGGCTGGCAGGGGGGTGTGGACCACCAGGAGAGGATGCTCTGAGGAGCAGGAGTGATGGGGGGCGGGGAAGCTTTGGTTTGTTCAGAGCACAGTAAACGACCCCCAAGCATATGGTTAGGTAGCCAGGAGTTGAATCTTCATAGGGTAGCTCAGGCATCTCTGAACTGCCTGGGCACCCAGGGTGGGACAGGCCCTGCTGGGATCCAGAGCCTGGGGGAGCCAAGGGGCCTCTTTCCAAAGGTAAGTCTAGAGGCTGGGGGACTCCAGCAGCCAAAGAGACTTGTACTCACCCCAGGCATTCACACAGTTCCTGGAAAAGAAGTAACATCGTGGATTTGTCTTAGGGAAAGGTTTTTTCTCAATACAGCAAGAGTCCTGGGCTTTTGGCTAAAGAAAAAACAATATGGAACTCATTTGTGATGAGACTGGATGTCAGGGCTGAATCAATAAAGGCTCGCTTCAAGGGTGAGAAGGAGCTCGGGCAGGGGAGTGGGAAGCAGCCTCCAACCAGGGCCTTGGTGCCCTTTGCCGCCGCCACCGGGACATTTCCACAAGGGTCTCCCTGGTTGGGTCATAGTGTTCTCTGCATCCCCCAGGGAGGGGAGCAGACAGCAGGTGGGAAGGGTAGAGGGCTTGGGAGTGGAGTGGCGAGCACATGCAATATGTCACATTCTCCCTGCTCAGCCTCAGCAGTAGAAGGGTGGTTTTTGCGTGGCCTGGAAAGATTCTTCAAGCATGAATCTGATCCAGGCTGTGCACGTAGCTTGGTTAAGAGATAAAGCCCACAGAAGGTGTGCTGGGAGCACAGAAGCCAGAGACTCTTGACTGAGGAGCAGAGGCTGCACAGAGAAGGAGATGGTGGAGCCAAACCTTGTAGATAATAGGCTTTGCAGGAACTTCTGTATCTAGGGAACCGTGGTGGAAGTGGTACCCTCCGGCAAGCACGGTGCCTTGTACATAGTATGTGCTTGGTGAGTAAATGAATGAATGAATGTTCTCCTGAAGCTGTCCGTGTTCAGGGATGCTGAGACTTAAACCAAGCCCTCCTCATCTTCCTCCCTCTCAGTTTAAAATTAGGCAGCAATTCCTTGCAGATTACTGTTGTCATCTTGTGGGGCGTGTCTCTCAGCACCCCACCTGCAGACTGTATGAGAAGTTTCTTAAGAAGAGATGCTTTCCATGCAGTTTGCTCTGAGCTCTATTACCAGAAGCACAGCTTAGAGCTTTCTGCTGAGGAACTCAAAGCCACTTTTTCCATAATCAACTACATGCATTAGAGGGAGTGATTTTTTTTTTATTCTCCCCAAGCCAGATTCCATTAATGAAGCCCCATTTAACAGAAGTCAATTTACCAAAAAGAAAAAAAAAATTGAGCATAATTGCTTAAATACATTTTATGTTGTACTATGGTAGCAATTTACTGGGTGAACTTGGAATTCCCCAAGCCCCCCATAGTGAAGTTAATGTGGACAGAAAGATTTGAAGGGGGGGAGTCTCTCTTTGTGTTTCTCTCCTTTAATTATGATTCTAACAGGGAGCAAAATTAAAGAGGATCCTGGGGGGAGGAGGGAGGGAAAGTAAAGGAACAGAATGGAATTCAGCTTCGACAGTTCCCCTGCCTTCCCTGAGTACAGAGGCTCTATCTGAGGTGAGTTTGAATCCCACTTCTGCTACTTACTAGCTGTGTGAACTTGTGCAAGTTTCTTAACGTCTCTGTGCAGCCAGGTGGTGCAATGGGAAAGGGCATAGACAGCAGCAGGTACAAAGTCTTGCGTACATGCGTGTGCACTCAGTCGTGTCCAACTCTTTGCAACCCCATGGACTATAGCCCATCAGGCTCCTCTGTCCCGAATTTTCCAGGCAAGAATCCTGGAGTGGGTTACCATTTCCTTCTCCAGAGGATCTTCCTGACCCAGGGATCAAGCCCACATCTCCTGCATTGGCAGGTGGATTCTTTACCACTGTGCCGCCTGTAGAATGGCAGAGAGGCACAAAAAAAGCAGTTCACATAAGGTCTTCTGTTTGACTGCACAATGGTGTGTGTGTGTGTGTGTGTGTGTGTCTACGTCTGTCTGTGTGTCTACGTCTGTCTGTGTGACGTACTCAGAGAAGGAAGGCAGGCCAAGAAGACTTCGCTGGGAAGGTGACATTTGATACAAGACTTTGAGGAAGTGAGAGGGTGAGCCAGATGGCAGTCTGGGAGAAGAGCCAGTCAGCAGCCAGAAAAACTATCACGTGCAAAGGCCCTGGGGCAGGGGTGGGTGTGGCCAGTTTTGAACAGCCTGGAGACCCTTGTGGCTGGAGCATAAACAATAAGGAAAAGAGGGGACACACTGGCTTTTATAAGGAATAAGGAACAAGGAAAGGAGAGGTGAAGACACACTGCCTTTTTTAAGACTTGTAGACTCTGGTGAAGTCTTTGGCTCTAAGAATTAGAGTCATTGAAGATTTGATTTTAATTAACCCTGAAAGCGAAAGTATGAGTCGCTCAGTCGTGTCCAACTCTTTGTGACCCCATGGACTGTAGCCCGCAAGGATCCTCTGTCCTTGGAATTCTTCAGGCAAGAATACTTGAGTGGGTAGCTATTTCTTTCTCCAGGAGATCTTCCTGATCCAGGGAAAGAACCCACGTCTTTTATACCTCCTGCAGTGGCAGGCAGGTTCTTTACCATCTGAGCCACCAGGAAAGGGCTAATTAACTCTATTAATGCATGATTTAATACATGCATAGGGAAGTCTGGCGTGCTGCAATCCATGGGGTTGTGACGAGTTGAACACAAATTGGCTATGGAAGAACAACAAAAAATGTATAATTTATGTTAAGATCGTTGTCTATTCACTCAGTCATGTCTGATTCTTTATGACCCCATGGACTGCAGCACACCAGGCTTCCCTGTCCAGCACCATCTCCTGGAGCTTTCTCAAACTCATGTCCATTGAGCCAATGATGCCATCCAACCATCTCATCCCCTGTCATCCCCTTCTCCTCCTGCCTTCAATCTTTCCCAGCATCAGGGTCTTTTCTAATGAGTTGGCTGTTTGCATTAGGTGGTCAAATATTGGAGTTTCAGCTTCAGCATCAGTCCTTCCAATGAACACCCAGGACTGATCTCCTTTAGAATGGACTGGTTGGATCTCCTTGCAGTCCAAGGGACTCTCAAGAGTCTTCTCCAACACCACAGTTCAAAAACATCAATTCTTTGACACTCAGCCTTCTTTATGGTCCAACTCTCACATCTATACATGACTACTGGAAAAACCATAGCTTTGACTATATGAACCTTTCTTGGCGTGGTAACATCTCTACTTTTCAATATGCTGTCTAGCTTAATCATAGCTTTTCTTCCAAGGAGCAAGCGTCTTTTAATTTCATGGCTGCAGTCACCATCTGCAGTAATTTTGGAGCCCAGGAAAATAAAGTCTGACACTGTTTCCATTGTTTCCCCATCTATTTGCCATGAAGTGATGGGACCAGATGCCATGATCTTCATTTTCTGAATGTTGAATTTTAAGTCAGCTTTTTCACTCGCCACTTTCACCTTCATCAAGAGGCTCTTTAGTTCCACTTCACTTTCTGCCATGAGGATGGTGTCATATGCATATCTGAAGTTATTGATATTTCTCCCAGCAATCTTGATTCCAGCTTGTGCTTCATCCACCAGCCTGGCATTTGTCATGATGTACTATGCATATAAGTTAAATAAACAGGGTGACAATATACAGCCTTGATGTACTCCTTTCCCAATTTGGAACCAATCCGTTGTTCCATGTCCGGTTCTAACTGCTACTTCTTGACCTGCAGACAGATTTCTCAGGAGGCAATTAAAAAATGACCCATCTTAAATGTACAGTTCTGGGGACTTTGACAAATTTGTGCGTGCCGTATATCCACCATCTTATTATATAAGACAAGACCATCTTATATATAAGACCGTTCCCTGTATTCCTTCCCAGGCAATTCTTCCTGTACCTCTCACCCGCACCTCGGGCACCCACTGATGTGCTTTCTCTCACTGTTGATTCGTCTTTTCCAGAGTTTCATATAAACAGAATCATACAGTATATACTCTATCATTCAGCATAATGATAGAGTTTTGAGCGTCTTTCATGTTGTAGGTGTTAGTAGTTCCTTTTTATTAGAGTTTTGAGTAAGACATGACACCATCGCAATGGCAAAGTTTAATGTGATAATTCCAGCATTTAAGTCCCTAATTCTCTGATAGATACCAAGAAAACTCTCAAATGTGCATGTATGTCCTAGGAGGCAGGAGCAGAACAGAGTAAAGATGCATAGGGCCCCGAGTTGAAGCCTTGGGAATGAACAGTTATAAGATTCCTGGGAGCAGGTGAAGGTGTGGGAGAAATGGGAGGGGGTGATGTCCCTTCAGGCTCCTCCTGTCTGTACAGTTGGGGCTTAAAGTTGATCCCAGGGCTGGAAAAGCTGACTTCCTGAATTCCAGTTACAACCCAGATCATTGCTCTCATCCTGCTCTAGGGACCCCAGCACTCTCCCCTCATTCCATTTTGCAATAAACAGCCTTTGGTTCTGAATTATTCAGGTAAATTCTCCCTATTTCTACTTCCTTATGTAAATAGCCTCCAAGCTTTGTCATTGAGATAGAATTGAATTTGGCCTGAGGAAGAAAAAACCCACAATACTGTTTGTGGCTCCTTAGAAAACTTAAATGACTATGCCTGTAATAAACTGTTTTAAATGGGATCTGGTAAAATACAGTAATTGGTTTCTGTTATAGCTCTTACGATAGCAGTATGGGTGATATTCGTGGAGTTTGGTGTGTGTCAGCATTTTCATTATAGTAAAAACTCTGTTTTTCAGGGTGAGAGGCTCCTTGGTTAGTTCCTTTCTCTGATACGCATTTATGGAGACCCACAATGCTGGAGCTGTCTCCCTTTCACCCCTCTAGATCGTCTCCCCTCCCTTTTCTACCCTGTTCCATGCTTAGGAAGACTTATTTGTCAGACTACACCAGTATTCTTCCTTGCCCTCTGGCTTCCAATTGGGCTAGATCAACAGAAGCGTCAGCAGTAGATGGGAGGAGGGGAGGCAGGAGAGTGAGTTCCAGGTTTTCACTCCTTGCTCCCTCCTGGTGGGAATCTGTGCAAACTGACTGTAGTCCCAGCTGACCAAAGATCTGGGTCCTTTCTAAGCTTCTGGGCTCACCATTTCTTTCCAGGTCTGTGAGGGGTAGCCATACCCTTGTTACCGGCCTCAGAATTCTGCCCCATCCTTGACGGTGAAGAGACCATTCATTCACCCAGAATTATTCTCAGATGACTGAGCCACCTATTTCCTGCTGGAATCCTGACACACCTGCTTGTATCAAGCATTATGTTAGGTGCTCAGTACAAAGATGAAGAATAAAGATGATGGAGAATAAAACATCAGCTGCCACTTACCGAGAGCTTTCTATTTGCTAGAGATGGTGCTAGAGTCTTTTTTGTGTATTATCTCATTCCATCCTTGCAACCCTTTCAGGGAGGGATTATTATTTCCATTTTACAGATAAAGTCACAGAGAATGTAAGTAATTTTCATAAGATGACACAGCCGATCACTCCAGAGCCCCCTGCTTCCCCCCCTCTACCCACCTGTCTGCACTGCCCTCTTGGAGGCATCATCCTAGGGAGACACACACCTGGATAAATGAATTACAGTCTGAGTAACTTACTGTGGCATCACAGAGGAGGGGAAAGGGAATTATATTTATTGAGTTAATACATGCCAGATACCGGGCTAGGTCGTGTACCCGGAAGTCCCCTCACTTATTCCCATGGACTCTCCAGGCTGGTGTTGTCATTCCATTTTCAGAACTATGGAGTAACTGGTCACACTGATTGGAAGTGGTGAAGCCTGGATCTGAACCCCAATCTGTGTGGTTTCAGAGCCCAGGAGAGTAGGAAAGACCTTCCTGGATGGGGACGTGGTATTTGCGGGTTTCCCAAAGTCATCTCGGGTGACACGGCTGGTGCAGGGGAGAGGGTTACTCGTGGGTATGTTCCAGGCGGAAAAGGCAAAGGCGTGGGACTTCCCTGCTGGTCCAGTGGTTAAGAATCCACCTCCCAATGCAGCAGACGTGGGTTCCTCCCTGGTCGGGGAACTTAGATCCCACATGCCACGGGGCAACTCTAAACCCACACATGCCACAGGACAGCTCCCACATGACTCAGTGGAGATCCTGCATGCTGCAGCTGAGACTCAACACAGCCAAATGCATAGTAATAATAATAACAAAAGGGCAAAGACATGGGAAAGGAGAAAGCTTGGAATGCTTAGGTATGATCGGGGTGTTCGGGCAGGGTAGGAGGGATGGTACCGAAGGGGATGTGTCAGGAGGTTTGGTCCCTGATTCAGAAACAGGGAGGAGGAGCAGGAAGACACTGGTTCTCAGCTGCTGGAGGCTGTGGGGTCCAGGAGAGAAGCGGGTGCTCCCAGGGTGCGGGGGTGGGGGATGAGCAGAGAGAGGAGGGGCATTGGGGGCTTAGCCTGAGTGTGGAGGAAAGATCTGATTGATGTGAAAGCTGGTTCAGGATGCAGCTGGGCAGAAGGCTAGGGCAGTGACCGGCAGCAGGGGGGCATATGCTGGCATCGACCCACTGAGCCGACTGGCTAGAACTCGGAGGAGGCTAAGTTAAGGGAGGAGAGGCAGCCTGGAAGCAGGAGGGGTGGCGAGGGGCAGGGGGGAGGCCTCTTGTGGAGGCAGCAGGGATGGGGCAGGAGGCAGAGGAGACCCAGGGCCTAGTGAGCGACCCCAGAAGGGCTCTCACACCTGGGAAGGGCGCGCTGCACAAAGCGGCTGCCCAAGCCCCTTCTCCTGGCTTCTCTGAGGTCCCGAGGGGCTTGCTTGGGGTGGCTGAACCTCCGCCCCTGAGTGCGGGGGAGATGGTGGGGGCAGGGGCTGACCCTCTGCTGGAGAGCTGGGGCTGCTCCTCTGTCCAGGGGCTGGATCTTCGTGGGGCATGTGGAGCTCTGCAGGAGGTGGGTGTGTGGACATCTGCTGGTGGGTGGGGGGGAGGGAATGGTGCGTGGTGGGCCTCTGCTGGGAAGGCTGGGTCTCTCTCCGGGGTGGCCAGACCTCACTGGGAGAAAGAGTCCTCTGCTCCCGGCCTGAAGCCTGCCCCCTCCTCTCAGCATCTCCCTGGTGGCTCAGGTGGTAAAGAATCCGCCTTCAATGCAGGAGATGGGATTTGATCCCTGGCTTGGGAAGATCCCCTGGAGAAGGGAATGCTTACCCACTCCAGTATTCTTGCCTGGGAAATCCCATGGACAGAGGGGCCTGGTGGGGTACAGTCCATGGGGTCCCAAAGACTCAGACATGACTAAGCAATGAAGCACACGTGCTCAGCCTCTCAGCAGTGGAAAGAGCCCCTGGAAGAACCAGCTCAAGCCACCCAGATCCCAGGCTCCTTACTGGAGGGCGGCTGGGGCAGCGTGGGCCTCCCTTCTGCCGGGGCAGAGGCCCCGGCACACGTGGGTGGTGGAGAGACTCCCGGGTGCCCAGTCTCCACCAGCTGTGGTCCCTCAC
Source organism: Cervus canadensis (assembly GCF_019320065.1). Classification (NCBI taxonomy): domain Eukaryota; kingdom Metazoa; phylum Chordata; class Mammalia; order Artiodactyla; family Cervidae; genus Cervus; species Cervus canadensis. Next base: position 106,450,164 of record NC_057387.1, read on the forward strand.
CTCCCTCCCCCACACTTCCTGTCCCCACAGGTTCACCGGAGCCAGCCTCCCAGCCCCCGTCATCAGCAGCAAGAACTGGCTGCGACTGCACTTCACGTCGGATGGCAACCACCGCCAGCGTGGCTTCAGCGCCCAGTACCAAGGTAGGCAGGGCCGGGCGGCAGAGATGTCCCCAGACTGGGTGTACTTGCCTCTGTTGTCCTGCTCTTACTTGTAGACCCAGAGGTCTGCATTTCAGCATCTCTGCATCTGCCGCTGTGGTCTGTTGTCCAAGGGAGGACACTTCTCGAATTGTGTAGAATAGTGTGCCCTGAGCTGCCCCTCTTCAGACCAGCGGAATCTTAATAGTTTATCCCAGGGGCCTCCTGAGAGCCAGGCGCTGGGGTTGGCACTTCATCAGCATCGTCTCACTTAATCTTCGTCATTACCCTGTAAAGCAAATACTGCCACCATCTCCATGTGATGGACAAGGGAGCTGAGGCTCAGAGAAATTAAACCAGTTTCCCAAGGCTATCTGAACCCCTGCCCCTCGAATCCAGAGCCCACCCCCCCACTGGCAGAGTTTAGCCTACCCCAGGGTAAAGTAGGAGAGCTGCCCGTATCTCACCTCCCATTCATTTCGTGTTGAACACAAATGTTTGACAAACGACAGACGAAACTTTAGGGAGCTCTCCAGCTTAGATGCTCAAATCTGGGAAGAGCTGTCTAGGGGCAAGAGATCAGACCAAAAATGGCAGGTGGAAACTGCAGGTAAGCAGATTTCTGCTCCATCCATGATGAATTTCCTAACTCCGAGAGGAGAGTTGCCCATAGAAAGGAGTGGATTAATCCTAAGGCGGGGAGTCCTCCACACCTGGAGGAGATCCCAAAGTCCAGTGGATGGTAGGTATAGATAACAACCTTCCTTTTCAACCTTGAGTTTGTCCAAAGTACACAGAATTTATCCATGGAGACCAACAGTGAGGATTGGTTTCAAACTTGCTCATTAACCCATTGCTATCACCAGTTATGGGCTTCCCAGACTCGAGTTCGATCCCTGGGTTGGAAAGATCCCTTGAAAGAGGGTGTGGCAACCCACTCCAGTATTCTTGCCTGGATAATCTCATGGACAGAGAAACCTAGCAGGCTACAGTCCATAGGGTCACAAAGAGTCGGATACTACCCAAGTGGCTTAGCTTGCATGCACACACTGGTAGCTCAGTGGTAAAGAATCCGCCTGCCAATGTAGGAGACGCAGGTTCTATCCCTGGGTAGGGAAGATCCCCTGAAGGGTGAAATGGCAACCCACTCCGGTATTCTTGCCCGGGAAATCCCATGGACAGAGGAACCTGGTGGGCTACAGTCCAAGGAGTCGCAAGAGAGTCAGACAAAACTTACTAAACTAAATCACCAATCACCAATTACAAACTGAAGTTGATTCTGATTGATTCGATGTGAATTTGTATTGCCCGCCTATTAAGCAGAAGGCCCTGTATGAGGCCCTGGGGAATAAAGAGTGGACTGTATTGGGAGTGAGTATACGTGTATCAACCAGCGAGCATAGGATACAGGCCTGACGGAAGAGGGCGCAGTGATCAAGGCCACACCACCGTTAGGAGGGAGCACCGACTCCCGGGGAGGAGCAGGGCAGCCTGTCTTTCCATGCCCCACCTCGGAGGCTCTGAGGCTTCGGGCTGAACACTGAGCACCCTGCCCACCCCAGATGTGGCACCGGCAGGCCAGGTCTTTCAGGCTGGAAACTGGGATAAAAGCAGCACTGGGAGCAGAAACATGACCTCTAGAATCTGAATCTTTTATGCACAGCCTCACCCTTAGCCTTGGGTAGCAGGACTCCCTTGAAATTATTTTTAAAAAACAAACAGGAAACCAACTTTGATGAGCTTCACAAACCCTGGCTCCAAGAACTTTCTTCGAGACTTTTTTTTTTCCCCTGCACCTGAGGTTGGGCCTTAGTGGGAGTGAAGCACCTCTTTAGCTCTTCCTGTCATGTTTTCCAAAACAGAAAAGCAGAAATGAACATTGTTTCATCCGATTGAAGAGGTTCCAGGTGTTTCTTATGTAAGTCAAGTTTCTGAGGGCCTATTTGTCATGGTCATAGATTAGAGTTTGCTGCCAGACAACAGGCAACAAGAACCCAGACCAGGCAGTCTCAAGAAGGTCGGGAGCACATGTCCATTGCACGCCTACTATGCATCAAGCCCTGCACCAGGCATCCTATGTGTTTTAATCCTCCCCTCAGCACAGTGATGAATGTGTTTTAATCCCCGTATCTCAGAAGGAAGCTGAGGCTCAGAGAGACTGTGAACCTCTCCAAACACACCCAGATCACACAGCCTATCACCTGTTGTTATTCAGTCGCTCAGTCGCATCTGACTCTTTGTGACCCCATGGACTGCAGCACGCCAGGCTTCCCTGTCCTTCTCTGTCTCCCTGAGCATGCTCAAACTCATGTCCAATGAGTCAATGATGCCACCCAGCCATCTCATCCTCTGTCGTCCCCTTCTCTTCCTGCCCTCAGTCTTTCCCAGCATTTTTTCAGGGCCTTTTGCAATGAGTCGGCTCTTTGCATCAGGTGGTCAAAGTATTGGAGCTTCAACTTCAGCATCAGTCCTTCCAATGAATATTCAGGGTTGACTTCCTTTAGGACTGACTGGTTTGATCTCCTTGCTGTTCAAGGGACTCTCAAGAGTCTTCTCCAGCACCACAGTTCAAAAGCATCAGTTCTTCAGCACTCGGCCTTCATGATGGTCCAACTCTCTCATCCGTACATGACTATTGAAAAAACCATAGCTTTGACTATACAGACCTTTGTCGGCAAAGTGATGTCTGCTTTTTCAGCATGTCAGTGATGAAGCTCAAATTCATTCACAGGCCTATGTGAGTTTTTCTGCAAAATCACAAGGCCTTCTCCTATGGGGCTATGGTTGCCTCAGTTTTCTTATTTGACTGGTAGCTTTTAAACTTTGTTTTGTTAATCTCATCCTACCATAAAAAAAAAAATACATTTTTTTCCATTACAACCTGGACACACATATATACCTGTAGACCTAAAAGGAAAATGTCACCAAGTGCTATTTACCCTTAGTAAGTATGATGCACCCTGAAAATTTCTTTTCCAATTTTTAGTGTTAGTTGCAGCTTTTAAATCAATTTCACAAGTCTATAGCAAGGAACAACCCACAATCTGAAAAATGGTGTTAGTTACGAAATTCTCAAAAGTAGACTCTTTCTTATCCTCTCTCTGTCCTCTCTTATCCTCCCACAACATAGCCCAGAACAGGATTTGCACGTTGGTGTGCACGTGTACCCGTGTTTCAAGAACTTGGCATCTAATAAATATTAGTTCATTCAGTTCTAACAGCAGCTATGTGAAGCAGGTACTACCACTAGCCCCATCTTACAGATGAGGACTGAGAGCTGCAGAGAGGGTTCCATGGTGGCTCTAGGTCTCAGCCATAGAATGTTGGAGCCCAGGTTTGAACGCCAGCCAAGTTCATCTGGATCTGGCATGCTAATAGACGGTGGTGGGTGCCACTTGTGTTAATACATGATTCTCCCCCGGGAACTTTCTCTAGTGTTTTCCAGACTGCGAGTACCTAGTGCAAGGGTCTACAGCAATCATTTGGAGACTTAACTGACAACTTTATAGAGCAGGGTTTCTCAGCCTCCGCACTGTTGACATTGTAGCCTGGGTCATTCCCTCCGGTAGGGGGCTGCCTCGGGCACTGCAGGCAGCTTAGCAGCATCCCTGGCCTCTACCCACAAGATGCTAAATGCCAGCAGCACCCACACATGTGTGTGTACACACACACACACACACAATCATGACAACCATAGTCTCCAGACTTTGCCAAATATCCCCTGAGCACAAAATCTCCCCCAGTTGAGAACCACTGCTCTAAAGGAATGAAAACTTTGGAACCAGTAAAGAACATTCTAAGTTTTGCTGCTTGTAAATTCAGTCCCAAAGAAGAGCAGAGGTAGGTTTCAGTCAGGGGTCTAGGAGGAGACAGGAGCATACTTACTGCGTGGCTGTAACTGAAGAAGGTTTAGTGAAGGGTCCAACTACAAAGAGGAGGGTGAGATTAAAGGAACCCAGAGCAATGATGAGGTCCCCAGGGAATAAATAGCCGAGAGGCTGTTACCACACTAGGGGAAGGGCCAGGGAAGGGGGAGTAGGAGCTGGAGCCATTGAAGAGGGGCTGCCTGGCAGAACTGAGGCTGACCACTGCCAACCTCTAGGGCAGGAGGGGCTGCTGGGAATCTGTAACCAGTGCAGGAGGGGAGCCCAGGAATCAATAACCAGATCTTGCCCTTCTCTCCATCATATCTGCTGTGCTTCCCATCTGCCAGCCCAATAGGAAAGCAGGATCAAGGGAACAGAGGGCCTGCCCTGCTCTGCTCGGTGCCCTAGGCAGCAGGCCAGCTGGACTGGCAGGCTTCCTGGTTCTCTAGCTGTCCACAGAGGTCCGGCTCCGGGGCACGGGACAGGGCGGAGAAGAATGGGCCTAGGGAGTCATCCGCACAGGACCAGCCTCACCCGTGCTCGGCTTTATGGCCTTAGACTCTCAAGGGATGTAGGGCCTTGAGAGCTAGTAATTCCCAACTCCTGTATCTGTGGAGGTTTTGTCCCAGAGAAACAAACAAGAAAATTAAAATAAATAAATGTAACTCACCTACAACACAGCACATTCCCTTCTTATCTCAGTCGCATCAGAATTTAGGGCTGTTCACGGCCACACACAATTCTAACCAAAACCGCATGGTAACAGAGGATCTGAGTTCTAGGCTTGTGCTGCCTGGAGCTGACTGTGGGAAGGTGGGCAGCTATATTTCGTTTTTAAGAAATGTGTCCCTTGTGACACTATCGTGACCCTACCACGTGACATCACAGAAAGATCAACTTGACTGGACCAGTCTCTGCTCTCAAAGAGAGCAGGTTAAAAAGAGGAACAGACGTGAGTCTGTAGCTTCTGGGCCGTATGAGAAGAGCTATAATTGAGGCCTGATGAAAGGTTCTGGGAGTGGATAAAGGAGCAATTCATGTTGTTGGAGACACTTAAGGAAAGCCAGACTTCAGTGTGAGTCTCAAAAAGAGGCCAGACAGACAATGGGAAGAAGCCTTCCAGGTAGAGCTCAAGCAAGAACATGAAAGTGCTAAGTCTCCGGAACCACAAATATCTGTGTGTGTCTATAGCACAGGTCAGCGGACCACAGCCTGCAGGCCAGACTCAGCTCTCTGCTTGTTTTCATGTGGTCTTCAAGGTAAAAGTGGGTTTTACACTTCTTTTTATTTTAATAATTTTTTAAAATCTGGCCATATCACGTGGCACACAGGATCTTAGTTCCCTGACCCAGCGATCAAACCCACACATCCTGTATTGGAAGCACGGAGTCTTAACCACTGGACCACCAGGGGAGTTCCCACATTTTTAAATAGTTGAAGAAAAAAATTGGAAGAAGAACATTTCATAACACACGAAAATTATAAGAAATTCAAATTTTAGCGTCCATAAATGAAAGGTTATTGGAACTCAGTTACACTCATTAATAGACAAATTTTCCATGACTGCTTGAGTGCTGCCGGAGTCGGGTAGTTTGCAACTGAGATGAGGCATTTTACAGAAAACATTTGCTGACCTAGAGCAAAGTCTGCAGTCGTGAGCTGTGATGGGCACCTAGAGTTATGAGGCTGGAAAGTGAGGTAGGCAGTCACATCATGTCATAAAAAGCTGCAGTAACGCTGGGCTTCATCCCAGAGTGGTGCTTGTGAGCGTGTCCGACTCTTTATGACCCCATGGACTCTAGGCTGCCAGGCTCCTCTGTCCATGGGATTCTCCAGGCAAGAGTACTGCAGTGGCTTGCCATCTCCTGCTCTAGGGGATCTTCCAGGCCCAGGGATCAAACCCAGGTCTCTTGCCTCTCCTGCATTGGTAGGCGGATTCTTTCTATAGGGGGAAGCCCCCCATAGTGGTGAGAGGTTGATCAGAAGTTTTAACAAGAGTGGAGAGATGATCACATTTTCATTTTCGAAAAATCTTTGCTCTAGAATGAAAATAATGGGAGACAGCTACGAGTTTTTGGAGGATGAGAACTTGACAAGGATTTACCTGGTGGTCCAGTGGTGAAGACTCTGCACTCCCAATGCAGGGGGAACAAGTTCAAACCCTGAATGGAGAACTAAGATCCTGCAATGCCTCATGGCATGGCCAAAAAAAATTTTTTTTTCAAAGATGACAGTGAATATCCAGAGTTTAGGCAGAAGCAGTAGGAGATGGAGAAGGGGAGACAGACCAGAAGAGATCCTTCTGTGATCAACCACCCTGGACTCAGTACATGTCAGGTTTGGGAGTGAGAGGGGATGGGGGAAAGAAGATGAATGAGTCAGAGATGAATCTTAGGTTTTTATCTTGAGTAAGTGAGTAAAATAAGTGACAATATTAACCAAGATGGTCCCTGGCAGAGGCAGATGGGGGACGGAGTTTGCTTGGGATGCATTGATTCTGGGGTAGTGTGGGATGCCAGGGTTTGGGAGACTATCTGATAGACAGTTGTCTCTTCTGTCAATCTGTAGCTCAGAGAAGAAGGGTCTTGGCTAGAGAAAAGGATATAAAAGCTTCCAGGCAAAGTAGAGGCTGAGGTCACCAATCCCATCTTAAGGCATGAGTCCTCCCATGCATGTAACAGGAAAGAAGTGGGTCAAAAGAATGGACTTTCAAAGTGGGTTCCTTGGAGACCATGGGGTTCTCCCAGCAGCTGTTTTGCAAAGGGCTGAGCAGGTGGAATTTCCACCCCAACTTCAGCTAAAGCAGTCCCTCTTTGATCTATTTGTAGAGGCATGTACCTAAGCAGGTTGAAATAAGTTCCTCTATCTAAAGTATTTGGCAAGCCCAGGAGTTGAGGTTCTATAAAATTCCTTCCTGTTCTGGAAGAGCACTGAGACTGTGTCATCAAACCCTCTGTCTCCAGGTGAGGATATTTCCAGTCCTTCTCATTGTTTCCTTGGTTGTTTTGTTTTTGGTGTTTTGTTTTTTTTTTTTTTTTAAGCCTACAAGGAATGACAGTGAGAAGAGCCTTTCTTAAATGCCCCCGGTGGCTGCTGATCACAAGGGGTGAGGGGCTACCCTGGAGGGAAGGCAACCCCCTTCACTTTTGCTTTCCTCATTTGAAGAGGGAACAGTCATTTTAACCCTGCAAGGTGACTAGCAGTGAAAGGAGCTCCTGGTAAAATATCTGACACTTGGCAGGCGCTCTTGAAATGGGAACACGAAGCTTCCTACCCTATCCATCACCTTGACCCCTGTTATGTGGGAAACCCTCGTGCGATGAGAGTGAGCTGGCGGCGCTGGCTCCTTTTTGCACGTGTCCCCCTCGCTGCTGCTCTGACCTGATGATAATCCTCAAGTGACTGTGCCTCCCTGCAGCCAGATCCTAGCCTGCCCCGCTGTTCCTCTCACCGCCCCTCTCAAGTCCACCCTAGTGACTGCGAGACTGGAAGGTTTTCTGCTCTCTAGAAGTCCTGTGCTGAGTCTCAATTGCCTGCCCAAGAAACATTTCCATTTGAGAACGATTGGCATTTACTGAGATGCTGGAGGCTTTTTATGGTAACAGGCTGAAGCTTCTGATTTTCACAGGGACACACTGAGTTTTTGCTTGTGTCCGATCCACAGTCCCGGGCCAGTGCTTCAGGCACCCTGTGATCCAAGCTCCGACTTATTTGCTCTATTCTTGTCGGCCCCCTGAACTGCTGCTGGACCCTTAGTGGCTTCATTTCCAAGTTTAGGCCTCTGGGGTCCTCAGCATGAATCTCAGGATCCCAGAGACTGAGTACCCACAAAGCCAAGCTCCTGAGTTCAATCAATAGTGAGCCTAGACTGAAAAGTGGGCGTGAACACACGTGCGACACCCCCTCGCCTTGCCAGGCTTCAAGTGTCACCCCTTCCTTTTTCCAGAAATGAATTCAAAGCACAGATTCTGTTAACAGTGGGTCATTCATCCGCTCAGTCATCACACTGTTTTTGGAAACCTTCTACGCGCCTGGCTCTGTGTCTGCCCCAGGATGCGGACATAGGAGCCCATGCGGCAGATTTGCTAGAACCAGATCTGACGGGGCCGTGTAATGAGGGTTTCAGCGGAGGTCCAAGTGGAGCCTGGAGACGGCACTGACTTCTCCCTGAGACACAGAGACAGAGAGAAGGCAGCCTCTGACCGAGATGGAGCCAAGAAGAGAAGAGGAGAAAGGATGTTCTGGGGAGACACGACAGCATCACAAAGGCGGCTAAAAGCAATAACCCATGGCCGTGATTCCCTTAAACATCCGTCTTCCGGTCATCTCCTCCAGCTGACTTCTGGGAAGTCACTCATGAAGATGGCTGCACAGCCCATTATTAATAGCAAAGCATGAATCTATTCTAAGTTCTTTTCCCATTTATCTTCTTAGAGAGTATTGAGCAGAGTTCCCTGTGCCACAAAATAGGGTTAGGGTTAGATACACGTGTGTGTGTAACAGTCACTTTGCTATACACCTGAAACTAACATAACATTGTTAATTATACTCCAATCTAAAATAAAAATGTTTTAAAAATAGCAAAGCACTCTCCTAGGAATTAGAACACGCCCCCTCTTACACTGCCACCTGTAAACCATGGGCCACCCCAATGCTGTCCCCCTTCTACTATGCCAGAGTCCTTCTCTACTTTAGGAGTTCAGCAGCATGGTGAGTTTTGCTGTGTTAACCAAGAAACTGAACCGGCAGCGCCCAACAGAGCACTGCTTACAGTCTGAGTTGGGTTGATGATTCCTTTTCCCACCATATTTAAGAAATCACCCCGCTTTGGAGGGACCCTGCAAAAATTTCTCAGCTATCCATTATCCTTCAGCACCTGTGTTCTTAGCAGTGGTCACTGCCAGAGTTTTCAGGGATGTTTTAATGATTTCGATGCCAGTTTTTTGCCCTTTACTTAGCTGGCGCAGTGAATCCAAGCCTGGAACGCACTGAAGCAAAGCACCCAGGTGATGCCTTTGTCAACAGCAGCTCTTGCGGCATTCAGAGCACCGGGGACTATTTCCATCCTCTTCCACGTCACTTCTTCCAGCAATCTTCAGCAGAGTTACTCCACCTGAAGTTTTGCCAGATGTTCACTTCATTTTTCTTTATCCTGGTCACTGATAGTAACATTCTAAATGCTCAGTGAGTCTTTAAATATGTTGCTCAATTTGAATATTGCCACCTTTTCCTTGCAAGAATCACCTTTGGTCACAATAACCTCTTCACCTTTTCCTAGGTCATGAAGCAAAACATCATAAAGACTGAGGGTTCAGCTCACTTTTCCAAATACTGTACCATCAGTAGCAGCAGCTTTGTTGGGTTCATTCTGTGACACCGAAACTTGAAGCTCCAGTTCAGTTCAGTCGCTCAGTCATGTCCGACTCTTTATGACCCCATGGACTGCAGCACGCCAGGCTACCCTATCCATCACCAACTTCTGGAGCTTGCTCAAACTCATATCCATTGAGTCAGTGATGCCATCCAACCATCTCATCCTGTCATCTCCTCCTCCTGCCTTCAATCTTTCCCAGCATCAGGGTCTTTTCAAATGAGTCAGTTCTTTGCATTAGGTGGCGAAAGTATTGGAGCTTCAGCTTCAGCATCAGTCCTTCCAATGAATATTCAGGACTGAATTCCTTAAGATTGACTGGTTTGACCTCCATGCTGTCCAAGGCACTCAAAAGAGTCTTCTTCAACACCACATTTCAAAAGCATCAATTCTTCAGTGCTCAGCTTTCTTTATGGTCCAACTCTCACATCCATATATGGCTACTGGAAAAACCATAGCTTTGACTAGACGAATCTTTCTTTGTTGGCAAAGTAATGTCTCTGCTTTTTAATATGCTGTCTAGGTTGGTCATAGCTTTTCTTCCAAGAAGCAGGCGGCTTTTAATTTCACGGCTGCCATCACCATCTGCAGTGATTTTGGAGCCCAAGAAAATAAAGTCTGTCACTGTTTCCATTGTTTCCTCATCTATTTGCCATGAAGTGATGGGACCGGATGCCATGATCTTCATTACTTAAAAATGGAAATCTGGTACTCCTCTGCTGGTCCGGTGCTAAGACCCTACACTCTCAATGCAGAGGGCCTGGGTTCAATCCCTCGTCAGGGAACTAGATCCCACATGCAACAACTAAGAGTTCACTTACATCTTCACCAAAGTTTGTATCTTTGGCATTAATCTTGGTGAGATGAAGAGCCAGTGTGCCAGACCCTGGCTTGGTCTAGCCAAGGACAGTGAGTAGTGAAAGCATTTCTGCAGGGCGATGATGGCCAGCCCAGCCTGGAGCTTGGGCTGTTATAACCCCAAAGTCAACTTTCATCCTATTTCAAATGAGTGTACTGAGGGTGTTTTCAGTGGTTATAACCAAAGACTCACTGGGCATTGGCAGTTTCCAAAGTGAACATGATGGACTGGACATTGGAAACCACCAGTATCCTGGAATCCCCGTTTCCTAACTTTTGATGTATAGGTCCAGTAGGGAGATAGGGAACCTTAATTCTTGTGCCTTCAATTCCTAATTCAGCATTCAGTGTTTTCCTGTCCTCTGTGGTAAGCACACCCTTTGAACCTCTGTGGTTACATCAGAAATTCTGTTGCTGGTCTCTGTCTTCATTTGTAGAAATTGTGGCAAATGGAGCAGTCTCTCCAGGGTTTATCAAGGTTTGGGCTGCTTCTTTAGCTCAACAGTTTACAGTGTCCGCACACAGCATCACACCTTTCCTGATTTCCACCGGATTGGCACCTTTGCTAACCCCGAAGCCTTCCAGGGCAATCAAGCATGCCAATGCACTCTCATTGGTGGTGCCATCCCAGCTTATTCATTTGTGTGTTGGCAGCATCATGATCAAATCTGATGTGATAGTTTTACATTTATCCTTTAAGTCTGTTGACCTGGCAACAGATACCTCATCTTTTGTTACTTTTAAGTGTCCCCAGCCCTGTTCTGTAATCATTCTCTTCCTACTGTTCTTCATAGTAAGGATTTCCCCACCTGCCAGAAGGTCTACACCTTGAAGCATTAGGCCTTAGGCATCTTCACCAAATTTTGTATCTTTGGCATGAGTCTCAGTGAAATCAAGAGCCAGTGTGCCAGACCCTGGCTTTGTCTAGTAAAGGACAGTGAGTCCTGAAAACATTTCTGCAGGGCGCTGGTGGCCAGGCATCGAGGCAGGCCCTCAGTGAGAAGGGAGTGTAGAACACAGGATGCATACCCGAGTTTCCAAAGTGGTGATCAAATTTCCATTTCTTAAAAAAATTATGGCCTGTCGGCAGGTCACATTGTTTTTTATATGTTTATTTATTTATTTGGCTATGCTGGGTCTTAGTTGCAGCACACAGGAGCTTTAGCTGAAGCATGGGAACTCTTAGTTGTTTGGGATCTAGTTCCCTGACTAGGGATCGAACCCAGGTCCCCTGCATTGAGGGCACAGAGTCTTAGCCACTGGACCACCAGGGGAGTCTCAGATTTCCATCTTTAAGTAACCTTTTTTAAGATGGGCTAGAGACAGTGACTCAGTGAACAAAAACCAAGCAGAAAAGGCTGTGTTTAGGGCTGGAGTGGCTTAGAAGGATACACATTGGAGATATTTTCTGAGGTTGAATGGGCTGGATTTAATGTGGATGAAGGGATGGTGCAGCCAGCAGGACAGCCAGGTGCTGGGGGAAGGCGAGTGGTTGGGTGAGTGCAGGGGCTCCCTGTTGTCTGAATGCGCTGGAATGAGAAGCCATATATTCCATGTACTTCTGGGTTCCTAGAGCCGTGGTGGCAGATTAGGCCACCCTCCGCTGTCTCCTTCCCCAGCAGGTGCTTGTCTCCCACTAGTTCAGCCCAATAACTGATGCTAAGACTCGAGCGGCATTTGTATTGCCAGATTCTTCTAGCTAAATGTGTACCATGTGTCCCGCTAACCTTTACAACAGCGGGAAAAATGTCTAGTAATTAACCAGAATATGAAGGATGAAAGGAGCCGCCTAGCAGCCTCCTGCAGTCATTATCGTTCAGAGGAGATGAATGTACCTACTAAGATTTCCATCAACCAGTTAAAGCCAGCACTTTTCTCTTGGGAGTCCTGACTCCGTTCACATAGAGTACACACACAGGTATAAGTGGGAATTATATTTGTATGTGAATGTCTGTAGCCATGCATACACAGGGGCACAGAGGTGTTCTCCTGGGTACGCTGGTTGTAAACACAGATATGCACGGATGTGTGGCGTGCATATGTGCACTGGGGCTGTGTGTTCAAGTGTCCCTGGGACCAAGGAGCCGGCTCCAGGCTCTCCTTTGTCTCCATTTCACCAATGATGATAGAATCTCCTTGATAGACCAGTGCTTCAACGTTATGTCATAGGTGCTACGCTAGTGGGCGCTATAACGAATGAATGTTTGAACAAGACCAAATGCACCCCAGAAATTCTCCAGGTCCTTGCTGTTCTGCCTTTGGGTTTTGATTCGATCTGTCAGCAGTGGAGACCTAGAGAGAAGAGCACCCTTGTTCTCTGATCCTTCACACTAGGTCTTCCCTAGTCTGTCCAGCTAGTTCATTCAGTCAGCCACCGCTCACTTGGTCAGGCTGAGACAGATTAGCTGTCCATAATTCAGGGTGTACCTGCTTCCCTTGGCTTGTCCCAAAACTGTGACTCCACCATATGGAGGTGGTTTCTGGAGGCTAAGATCCCTGGTGACGTGGATCTTGTCGAGTGGTATCCCCCAGCCAGGTTCCTTTCCTGACCCGTTCTTCGGTTCTGGCGATGGCTTGGGCCACCTATTGACGCCACCTCCCCAGATCTGGGCCAGGGCCAGCTGGGCCTGGACATACGTTTTTTGAGAGGTTGTATTGTTGGTGTGAGGAACCTCTGCTTGAGCTGCAGCCCCTGCACTTCCCAAGCTTACGTGGGAGGCCCACTGACTGTGTGAGTGACCCAGCCTCTCAGACCTGGCTCAGACGGGCAGAGGGTCCCAAAGTTTGTATAAGGAGCTCCCTCTAGCTTTTCAGGTTCCTTCTTCACAGGTTCTTGCCATCACTTTAACAAACCATCCCGTGGCGAGTAGCAAGACAGACGAGAGGAGGAGTGGAGTAAGTTCCTGATGCAACGTGTGATGGAGTCACCCAGTGACTATAAGCACTGATGTATCAAGTTAGACAGTCTTTCTTGGAGAGGACCAGTAGAGAGGATGGACATGGGTTGCCCTCTGGGGCCTGGAGGTGGGGAAGGGGCAGGAGCCTCTTTCTCAATGCAACCTGGAGAAGAGAGGAAGAGGGCTCCCCCTTCGACACCCCACATGTCCACCTGCATCTCAAGGTCCCCCTTCAGCAGCTACAAGGAAAACTCAAGCAGTGTTTGCCCTGGGAAAGGCATCCTCGGGGCACTGGCTCCCTTCTCCTCCCCCTCCTCCAGTGGACTCTAGAACCTGAAATTAGGAGCCTAGGAAGACTGACTTGCCTCCTCCTCCTTCCCCAGATGCCCTGAGCCATCTCTGCAGACCTGCCCCCAGACGGGCTGCCCTTTATCATAGAGACCCCTCTCCCCACCCCTGCCCAGTGCTAAGACCACTTCTCTTCTCCTGTGTGTGTGCATGCTAAGTCACTTCAGTCGTGTCCGACTCTTTGTGACCCCATGGACTGTAGCCCGCCAGGCTCCTCTGTCCATGGGATTCTCCAGGCAAGAGTACTGGAGTGGGTTGCCACGCCCTCCTCCAGGGGATCTTCCCCACCCAGGGATCAAACCTGCGCCTCCTAGTCTGCTGCATTGGCAGGCGGGTTCTTTACCACTAGCGCCACCTGGGGAGCCCCTCCTATTTTCTTAGGGATGTTGAATCAGAGGACATTTTTCCCCTGCTGCAATGTTATTAGCTAGGCTTGAATAATGCATGTTTCCCTACTAATACGCTCTGTTTGATAATGGACCCACGTTAGTGTTCATTGGAAATTTTCCTGCTGGATACACATGGAGAGTAATGCACATTTATAAAAAGAATTTGAATGCATGTTGAGAAGCGGTGACTCTGTGGTAGTAACTGAATTTTATCAGGCATTCAGCTTAGACAGCAGCTAGCCAGGATACCAACCTTTGAGGAGCTTTTTAATATATGCAGATCAGGGATGAGCAGGGGGGTGGGGGCTGCTGGGAGGTGGCCCCCCTTGCACACCTGATCACTATGGGCTTTAGTTCCAGTATTGCCATGTTATCTCAGGCACAGAGTGAACCCCTGAGTCTCCAAGGGCTGAGCTGGGGAGGGGGCAGATGCTGAAGAAGGTTGACCATGCCCTTGGCATAACTTTGGGGACAGGTCATATGAAAAGATGCTGCGGTCCCACCAAGAGCAAAGCTGCCTCCTGGCTATGTGACCCACTGTAAGTCACTTAAACCACTGGGAACCCCAATTTTATTATTGATCCAGTATATATAATAACTACCAGTCAGGGTTGTTGAACATGTAAGGACCAAATGAAATGATTATTGAGGGCCCAGTATGGACAAGGCGCTGTTCTCAGCATTGAGGACACAGCAATGAAAAAAACAGAAATCTCTGTCTTCATGGAGCTTACATTGCAACATAGAGTGACAAAAGCCATTAAGAAAATGATATATATTATAGAAAGTTAGGCATAAAGTCCCTATCTTTAGGGAAGGGAATAGGGAGAAATGGGTTTGGAGGTATAGTTTAAGTGAGTGGTCAAAGAAGGCCTCCAGGAGAAAGTAGTGTTTGCTTCAGAGGCTTCAGGGAGAAAAGGGAGCAAGTCATGAAGATATCTGGGGAAGAGCCTTCCAGGGAACTGGCAGGCTGGAGCGAGCAGCTGTTGTATTATTGGAACATCAGAGGGGCGCTTGCAGCCGGAGAAGAGTGATGAAGGTGGAAGATGGGGTCAGAGAGGTCTCAGAGAGGGCCGATTAGTCCAGGCAGGCCCTTTAAAAGACTTTGGCTTTTACTGTAGAAGAGTTGGGCTGTCCCTAAAGAGTTTTGAGCAGAGATGTAATTTGGTCTGACTTCTGTTTTAACAAGATCCCTCTGGATCTCGTGTTGAGAATAGATTAGATGGGGGCAAGCGTGGAAGATAGAAGACCATAGCGACAAGAGGAAAAGTCTCGGAGATCTGAACCAGGGAGATAGATATGCAGACTGCATTGGGGATATATTTGGAAGTTTGCTGATAGATCGTGTATGGGTGCAAGAGAAAGAGAGAGGTCAGTGATGCTGATTTAAGTTCTAAGGCCCTCAGTCCAGGGCCTGGTACGTAGGAAGTGACAGTCACAGTTGTTACCACTGCTGGTACCAGTCAGAGCAGAGCTGAGCCGTCTGGTGGGGGTTGTCTGGAATTCAAGAGAAAAACCAAGCCATATAATCAGAGACAGGATGAAGCCTGGGCAACCAGCAGAATGCCTTGGGTGCACAGGGGTACTGAGACCCAAAGGAGATTGATGGATTCAGAGGAATGACCTTTAAAATTGTGGAGTTCTGGCTCTGGGGCTATTTGTGTGCTATTTGGCCAAGTCCTAATGAGCTATGGACTGGACTCAGTATTTGATCAAAAGCAATTCAATCCATCAGGCCACCACCTGTGCCAGTAACCATCCCTAGGGACCTACCAGACTCAACTGCCACTGCCCACAAGGTTGGCCGGTATGGGCTGGGCTTGGCCAGGCAGGTTGGCTCTGCTCCTCATGTTCTCATCCTCCTGGGGCCAGCCATGTCTCCTCCCAGGGATGGCTGAGATTCAAGTGAGCACACCTAATCTGTCAAGTACCCTACAAGTCTTTGGACATGTCAAGGCCTCCATAATGACCAAACCCAAAGTCACAGGGTGATGAGATACACTCCACCTCTTTAGCAGGAAGGACTACAGTCACACTACAGTGGGTGTGGATACAGCGAGGATGACGACCTGGGGACCTAATCCAATGTCTGGTTCAGAAATTGGTCAGACTGGATCAGGTGAGCAGAACTACAGAGGGCAGGCTGCAGGGCTTCCAATGTCGATGCTCACTGCCAGTTTGCAAGTAGATCACCCTGGCTGCCTCCCCCAGAGTGCCAGCCTCTATAGCACCTCTTCCTCCATGTTTGAGACCCTGTTGCACTTGAACCCTACCCTTTGCATATCTCTGCACAGAGGGGCTTCTAACTGTGACCCACCATGGGATGTCCCAAGCTAAGAGGGATCATTCTAGAGGGACCTATCCCCAGTCCCAGATGAAAACTTAACCGGATTTTTCTTTCCTTCACCTCTTTTCTAGTCAAGAAGCAAATTGAGTTGAAGTCTCGAGGCGTGAAGCTGATGCCCAGCAAAGACAACAGCCAGAAGACATCTGTGTGTAAGTGTCCGCCTTGCTGAGCCTCTTGCTTGAGGTCAGACCCGCCAGCGCTGTGACTGCAGGGAAGCCAGATGATGCTGCAACCCGGGTCCCTTCAGCCCGGCTTCCCGCTGCCCGGGTCTGCGCATGCACACACTGACCTCATGGCCAGTGAGCGGCCCGGGGCCTGCCCTTTGTCTTCTCGAGTTCCTCCTCCCATCCCCTCCTGCCTCTTCTTTCTCCCTCACTTCCCATTCTAACTACAGTCCAGGGAGTCATTACTGCTACATTTCTTTCTTTATTTTTCCTTTTGAATCACTTCCACCTGCTAAAACAATCCTTTTTCTGGCTCCTTGTCTAGGAGTCAGTGAATGCCAGCTGGGATACTGGAGGCTTCAGGGCCCTGATTCCAGCCCCCAAGGCAAGATTGGGAAGGGGAGAGAGGGGAATTCCTAGAACCTTCCACCACAGTCTATGGACCTGGCTGGGCAAAGAGTGGACTAGAGGGTGGCATCTTGAGCGGACGGGGTGGTGCTGGGGGCTCTCTGCTTAGACACCGGGTGGATTCTATCCTTGAGCACATGTTCCTGCCGTTGGCGTTTGAAAGATCAAAAGGGTGATGTCTAATGCTGGGGAATGGTCTGGAATGTCATTGTACCAGAAGAACCTGATCAGAGCCTGTGCTAAGGGGGCTTTTGATCTAGAGCATAGGAAGGTTTTCTGGAAGATTCTGGGCCACTCCAGGAGGCTGGACTTGAAAGCAGAGCAGATTTTTCCAAGAAACACTCCTTTTTCATCCTGGAAATAGAGATGAGGAGCCTTCCTTGGCCCCTCAGAACCTGGCCTTCTGGTCTACCTCCTCCCTCCCTTTGCCTGTTCGTCTCATGCCTTTCTTTCTCTCCCCCACTTTGCACCTCCACTGTCCTCCTTCCTTCCACCTTCCTTTCTTTCTTCTCCCTTCACCCAGTCTGCTTCCCCATCTCTTTCTCTCTATTTCTGCTCCCTGCTGAACCCCTCCATTTCTCTTTCACCTCCACATGCTCACTTTTCCTGTGATGCTAGAAGTACTTGCTGGAGAGAGGTGGAGAATGGCCATGGGTGGTTCTAGAGCTCCATGCTTTGGTGGCAGGGAGCAGGGGGAGAGGCAGTTTGGTCCCAACGTCCTGACAAAACCGAGCCTTCCTGTGACTTTTCTCTAGTCTTTCAAGTCCTCCAATTGGAGACGGACACCACTCCTCACCCCGGGATATGATTGTGTCTGGTCACCCTGCCACAAGGGGACTGGGTGGCAGAGGGCAGCCAGGAGGCCCTGCTTCTGCGCTTGACTAGGGGGCTGAGGGAAGGAGCAGAGGGTCAGGTCAAGGGTTGGCAGAGAAGACTCGAGACACGGGCTGGGCCTGCATAAGCTCTTTCTTTCTGCAGCCACAGAGGACCAGAGGATCCAAGGCAGGCCTTGAGTCCACAGACAAACTTTAAGGAAATTGCTCTGATTTGGGGAGCAAGTTTTTATCCCAGTTGTATCCTTGGGTAACCATGTTACCCCAGGTACTAAACTAGCGCCTTGGTTTCCACATCTGTAAAATGGGGCTGCAAAACCCTCCTTTCCCCCTAAGGATGCTGTGAGATCTGAGATGGGCCTTCCAGACCCAGGACTTCAGGAGGTCTATGAACTCGCAAGGAAATCACATATGATGTTGTGGGTGCATTTTGGGATGGCAGGGAAGGGTCTGTGATTTTCATTAGTTCTCAGAGGTGCCCAAAACTACCTCCTAAAGAAGAAGAAATCCTATTTTAATAAAATAATGCAAAAGCTCTTTTAAAAAAATATGATTCTCGACGACAAGGTACTGCTTTCCTTTGAGACTCTCTCAGAGACGGATGGGTGTGTGACTTGAGCTGCCATGGATGCAGGTCCCCTAGTGTGTGCAGGGCTCTGGCCCTTTGTGTTCTGCCCAGGTTCCCTGTGGACAGATGTTCTGAACTTCAGGGGAGGAGTGGGCCATACCTACATCTCCTAGATCCTACTTGCTGCCTTCATCAGAGAGTCTGTGGGCACACTGAACCCCCGGCCATTGGTTCTCACCACCCACGCACCTGTGCCTTCCTTCCCTTTTGGTGGAAGGCATCGTCTTTCTGAGTGTGTTGTGGCTTCTTCTTCATCATAGAGACTGGGGCACAGATCACCTTCCCAGCTTTTCTCTCTGTAGCCAACAGCAAATTCATGCTACAAGCACCAGGGGCTGATTTTCAGTAGGCAGGGGAGGCTGGAACTCAGGAGAGAGGGGGAAAGCTTTTCACCTCTGTAATTTGGACACTAAACTGGTGGCTGGGATTTGGGTTTGCTTGTTTCTGGGGAGCCTTGAAGTCTCATGTAGGGATGCTGTAGACCTGCTCAGTCCTTCCAGAAAGAGAGAGCACTGGTTGGGGGGAAGGTGCAGAGGGAAAGGAGGGGGCTGATCACAGCTGGGCTCACAATTTCCCGCATGGCACCTGAGGCTTATTTCGGGCTAGCTGACTGAAGGGGTTGCATTAGGGTTTGCTTCACATGTTAGGGGCTGTGGGGTGGGGGGTGGGCTTCACCATGACCTCGGCTCTGCCGTCCAGCCACATCCTCATCTGTCAGCCTCAGCTCTGCTCGCTGGGTGGTGTCAGTACTGAACAAGAGGGCGAGAGGAGGCAAGAACCTGTACTGCATGTGGAATGTGCTGGAAGGTGGCGGGTGGTTCCCAGGCAGCAGGGACTTGGGGATGAGAGTGACTGGTGTGCAGGGTGGAAGAGGCAGGGCCTAAAGAATGTGGGCACTTAACTCAGAAGCCCTCCGGAGGGATGGATCGGTGGTGAGGCCACCTTGCCAGCAGATGAACCGGCAAGTACAGCTCCAGGGCTTCCCTCTCTCTCCTGCCCCCTGGGGATCCAAGATCCTTTCTCTTGCCTTTCCCCTAATTATAAAACAGGAGACTCTAGGAAACAAGGGCTTGCTCTGCTTTTGGAGATGACACTTCCATGGTATTAGTCCAGCCTGAAGGGTCCTGGTCTGAGGGGATGGTGATGCGGCTCAGCTGAGGATGTAAAAGCTTTGGAAGTGGAGGTTTGGTGGGGAAGGAGGTGGGAGCCGGGGACAAGCGGCCAGTGGGAGCGACTGGCTTTAAGCTGGCAATGTGGGATGTTGGAGAAAAGGAGGCTGCCCAGGAGGCCTCGTGCTCATCGCCCCACAACCAGGAGGGTATCCGGTCTCTGGCTTGAGCATGCAGTCTGTCCAGTCGCCAAGGTTACCTTGGCCAGCCACGCCCTGGACTACTTGGAGATTTGAACAGGTTTCTAACTCTAAAAATGAGCTTCAAAATCAGGCCTGAAATGAAATTAAATGAGTCAAAAGTGGAACTCCCCCCTGCCCCACTTCCATCACTTATGTGCATCCTCACAGGCCCCCGGGCCAGGAAGGCCCCTGCCTCCTCTCCCCATGCCCTACTCTGCCATGAGCCCTGATGACTCTTTCTTTGCCACATACATTCCCATCACTTCATGTCTGTCCCCACTCTCAGGTTCTTGCTGTCCTTTACCTGAACACACACAAAACTTCCTAATTCATTTTTCAGTAACTGCCCTCCTCCTGAGCAACCCAGTTCTTACAATACCCTTCTCCACTCAGGTCTCTTCCCATCTTCTTTAGGGTCAGACTCGAGTTCCTTCAAAGTCTGACCTCTGTGACCTCACTCTCACTCTTCCAGGCCATTCACTACCCTCCCTCCTTTCCCGGCACACAGAACAACTCGCAGTTCTGTTTCTATGCCTCCTCCTTGCTCCCCAGGCCCATCTGTTTGCCTGAAATGCCATTTCTTTGTCAGCATGTGTCTAAATTCTACTATCTCAGAAAATCCATGTTAAATGCCACCTCCTCCAGGCAGCCTTCCCTGCTTCTCTCAGGAATATGAGATAGGTCCTCTCTCTGAACCTCCTTGTAGCTGCATCTTTCATCACCCTCCCCTTTGTGGTTCCGTAGTTTCTTTCCATAGTTCATCTCTTCACTGGGTTTGGAACTCCTTGAAGACAGTGAAGTGATCATATCTGATATCTGACATTGACATCTCCCACCGTATCCAAGTAGGGTCTTGTATACAGTAGGAGCTCACTGAATGCATGTTGTGTACCATGTGCAGGAGTGAGTGGGTGAGTGAGTGATGGAGCATATTGCTCATATGATGGGATATTGAGTGGGTGGGAGGATAATGGACCAACTCAGAGAACATTGCTCCAGACTCCCCATCACCCTAGAGGTGGTTGTATTGATTGTGGGGTCTGTGAGGGCTTGATTGGAACTCCAGTTCCTGGTCATTGTCAAGGCCAGGACTCCAGAGGTGCGAGGGAGCTCTCGTCTTGCAGCATCTCAAGAACAGTGAACTACAGGGGCCTGAGAGTTTCCACCTTCTCCACTGGAGACAGGAGAAAACTGATTTTTGTGTGCATCCGCCGCCTTTACCAAGCTTCTCCTTTAGCCGAGAGGACGCGCATGTGGCTTTTTAAAAACAGAACTCTGGTGTTGGCAACCGTGAGGGCATCACAGCGCCTGCCAGAACCACCGCAGGTGCCACCTCAGTGCTCCGGGTCGAGAACGCTCTGGTTACCACTTACTCTGTGTTGAGAACTGTCTGGTGGGAAGAGGTTTCTCAGCAGGTTTCTCTCCCATGTTTTAGCTCAAGTCTCTGCTTTGAACTTCAGACTGCAGCTTTCTCTTACATTCTTTACCGTTTCTGACCACGCATCCACCTTTTATTTAACTTTCTTTGAGTCATTTCTCCATTGGGGGCGAGGTTGGGGGACTCATCTCATCTAGAGTCGCCATCAGCAGATTGGAAGGATGGGGGAGGTCACCGGGGGCTGTGGACTCTCCACCTCTGGTCGCCGGTCTGGGGCAAGGGGATGGTGTGGTTGTTGGGTTGGGGTGCCTCTGAGCCCACATGCTCTTGATGAATTTCACTTGGACTTGGCTCCCAAAGGAATTTGTCAAAAGCAGCTCCCCATCTGCACACTCAGGAAACCCAAGCCCCGTAGACCCCAGCAGCCCCACAGGCCCGAGCAGAGCCGGGCCTCCTGCTGTCTCAGCGTCCACCTCCCGTCCTGAGACCCGGCCCCAGCGGGTGCCTTCCTGTGACTACCCATCTCTGTATGTGCTGTTTTTTTGCCTTGTAGTAACTCAGGTTGGTGTGTCCCAAGGGCATAATATGTGTCCAGACCCTGGCATACCTGAAAGGGGCAAAAGACTAGGCTCGGATTTCAGGTAAGATCTGTTTGGAAACGTTCTGATTGTAGGAAGGGGGGCGGATGGCCTGGCTTGGGGGTCAGACAGGAGCTGGCCTTCCTGGAGATGGGCTAGCGAGGAGCGTGTGCATATAGGCTCACTTCCTGGAGAAGAGCTTTGCCTTTAACATTCTCTCTCATCCAGTCTTGGGAATAGTGCCCACACCTTCAGGGAGAGGGGAGGGCTGTAGACTGCCAGTGTCACCCGGCAGACCTATACCCGGGGTAAGAAGGGCCACCATCATCAGTAATGATGTGCCAGCAGGCAGCTCACACTGCCGATCATCTCAGAGACCCCAGGGCACTGAGATGGTACCTTTTGTAAAGTTTCTAACTAACGAAGCATCTCCTCATAATCGTCCAGTTTCATGAAAATTTCTGGGTGTCATCCACCCACTCCTAGCTGTCCTAATTGATGCTTATCTCAGAGGACTGCTGTTTTGCTCACAAAGTCACCTTTTTAACGCAGTCCTAAAAGCTGCTGCAGCTGCATGTCGCTTCAGTCGTGTCCGACTCTGTGCGACCCCATAGACGGCAGCCCACCAGCCTCCCCCGTCCCTGGGATTCTCCAGGCAAGAACACTGGAGTGGGTTGCCATTTCCTTTTCCGGTGCATGAAAGTGAAAAGTGAAAGTGAAGTCGCTCAGTCGTGTCTGACTCTTAGCGACCCCATGGACTGCAGCCTACCAGGCTCCTCGGTCCATGGGATTTTCCAGGCAAGAGTACTGGACTGGGGTGCCATTGCTTTCTCTGATCCTAAAAGCAAATGGTACCAAAAAAAAAAAAACAGAGAGAGAGAGATGAAGAGCAGGTATCCCTTCCAATGAAGGTTTTAAGTGGTAAACAGTGGAGCAGAGATTAAGGGCCAGGAGAGAAATAAAGTTTGGCGTGGTGTTCTTTACGGAACTAGGAAGGATTCGGGAGGGCTGGGAGGCCCGGGGCTGGGGCTCACAGACACGCCTTGTCTCCCAGGTTAGGATCCAGTGTCCAGTTCACCTGCAACGAGGGCTATGACCTGCAAGGGTCCAAGCGGATCACCTGTATGAAAGTCAGCGACATGTTTGCCGCCTGGAGCGACCACAGGCCGGTCTGCCGAGGTAAGCACGTCCCTGGAAAGGGAGGCTGGCCAACAAACCGGGCAGGGCGTGGGGAATGGAGCCCAGCTCCTGATACTAGGGTCCTGGCTCTCATCTGGACTGGCTCACCTCCCTCTCGCTGCTCTCCAGGCCCCAGGTTCTGCACCCATTGACCAATGAAATCAACACATTTATTTGGCACCTCCTTTGTACCCTATAGGCCTATAGAGGAGCAGGAGATACAGAGGTGGGGGAGAGAGGCGTGGTCCCCGCCTTGCCTGGACCTGACAGTCTAGTTGGCAGTCATACATGAGCAGGCTCCTGGCCCACTGCACCAAGACGTTACAGCTACACCTAGATGCGAAGGGAAGTCAGCGTGTATCATGTCACCTGGAATCCCTCCATCAGAGCACGTAGCCATCCTCAACCTCTTTCAGTGCCTTTGTTTCTTCTCACATACTCAGCAATAAACAGACCTTTCACCTCTGAGAGAATCCTCCGAGCTCTGCAGGGGTAACATGCACCAGGGCCTCACACTACTCTCTGTGGGATTCTTCCAGCCCCACACCTGAACATCTTGTCCTCAAGGGTCTTGCCATCCCAGGAATCACAAGCACCAAATCTGGGCTGGCTGAGTTCCCCTCTCACACATGATCTTAAAATAGCAGACCTGAGTGTATTTCTTCTTTGGGGCAGGACAGCAGCTGCTTCTAGAGTAGAGAAGCCCCTGGCCTCCTCACCCAGGGCTCCACTAGACAGCTTTTCTTGTCCCGCACTGCATGCATCTCTCTTCTTCCATTGTTCATACACAGGACCAGGACTCAAGGGTTCTGGGTGCAAGCGTAAGGAATCACTCTAGAGTTTGTGAACACGGACAACAGTTGCTCCTTTGCATACCCCCTTGGAAGAGAAAGTGTGCTGGCTGCTCAGACTACATTCCTAATCTTTCCAGTTTAAGGAGATCCTTTGCCTCTCTCCAGGCACATGCATGAAAATGAAATTCATGCAGAGTAAGATGGGGTCTGGGATGAGAACTTAGATCACTGCTACCCTGAGCAATGGGCAATTTGGAGCTGAGACCCACTCTCTTTTTTTACTATGTTGATAAGAGCTCTGGAATCGGGTCATGAAAATCTCTCAAATAAGGCTTAGATGTATTCATGGTCACTCAGCTTTGGGGTGGCTGCGATCCACCATTCTTATTGTGCCTTGCACCCTGACTGATTTTAGTTATTTCAAAAATTCCACTTAGCTGATTTTTTTCTAAAAACTCAAACAAAAGAAGAATCCTTGGATATTGCTCTCAGCTTTGCCACCAACTGGCCACAGGCAATTCAGCAAAGCCCCTATTTTCCCTGGGCTTATTTTTTTCATTTGTAAATGTAGATCATGGCTCCTACCTGACCCATCTTGTTCTAAGGTGAAGATCAAATGGAGTTGTGGATACGGAAACACTTTATGAATTGGGAAGTGCTGGACAAGAAAACAAACATCCTTGTACTAGAGGAACGTCTCTATAGAGCAAGGACATCTGTTTTGTTCACTGCCTAGAATAGGACTGGGCACATAGTAGGTGCCCAGTGGCATGTGTTGAATGGATGACTGAATAAATGAATAATTGAATAGCACAACACTCCATTTCCAGGGAACTGAGACACCCGCTGAGTAGACAGGCATAGAATCAAGTCTGAGGATCAAGGGACCCTTTGACAGTCAGTCATTTCAGAATTCCTTCTGAGGAGCCAGAACAGCAATGCCTTCAGGCAGTGGTGGGATCTGATCTCTCCCCAAGACCTGTTCATTGGAGGCAGGTTGTTCTCTTAGTAACAGTGGGTGTTTACACCCGTAAGCCCAGGGTGGGGGAGAGCCGGTGATTCAGAAGAAAGTTCACAGCCGAGTAACGTGCTCATCTTTTCCTCCAGACGTGTTGTGTGCCCCAGTCAAGCCCCTCCAGTGATTTTTGACCCCCTGGATTCTGCATTCTCTGCCGCATTATTGACTAAGCATCAGGCCAAGCTTTTTCACATCCATTCCCATCCCATCCTCTATCCCTGGGAAGTGGGGGGAAATCCCAGAAAATAGAGCCACACAAAATTGGGTGCAAATCCAGTCATCACCATTGTTTAACTGGGTATCCTTGGGCCCATCTCTTCACCTCTCTGAATCTCTTTTCTTTGGCTAAAAGGCAGTGATTGATGGAAGCATATACACTACCATTTGTAGAATAGATAGCCAATGGGAATTTGCAGTATGATTCAGGGAACTCAATCCAGGGCTCTGTAACAACCTAGAAGGGTGTGAAGGGGTGGGAGGTGGGAGGGAAGTTCAAGAGGAAGGGGACATATGTATACCTATGGCTAATTCATGATGATGTATGGCAGAAACCAAACCAATATTGTAAAGCAATTACCCTTCAATTAAAAATAAAATTAAAAAAATAAATAAAAAGTAGTGATTTTAGAGCACCGCTTTACAGTATTACCATGGCAGTGAACATGCAAGACCTAATTTAGAAATGAACCCAGCGGATCTGTGAGTCTGTGTGCATGCATGTTTAGTTTTTGTTTTGGGATATAGCTTCCCCATGCCTTGGAGTGCACCCGCAGCCTCTAGTGGCCCCAGATCTCTTATGGGTCCCAGATCTCTCACCGTCCTGTCCAATCACACACCTTGGGAGGCAACCAGACTTTGAAAGTGAAAGTGAAGGCGAAAGTCGCTCAGCTGTGTCCGACACTTTGCGACCCCTGGGACTATACAGTCCATGGAATTCTCCAGGCCAGAATACTGGAGTGGGTCGCCGTTCCCTTCTCCAGGGGATCTTCCCAACCCAAGGGTTGGAGGCGCATTCTTTACCATCTGAGCCACCAGAGAAGCCCACCTAGACTTTGATCTTAGAGCCCTACTCTGCCACCTGTTACCTTGCTGACTCTGGGCAGGTTTCTTCATCTTTTGAAGCCACAGGGCCTTCATCTGTGAACTGGGGAAACAAAACCTCCATTGCCTAGTGCTTGCGAGATTTAAACAAGCCATTTTATAGAAAGTGACCAGCGCCAGCTGTAGTGGAGAGGGGCTTCTAGAGCACGTTCACCTTCCTGTCACTCTCTCCTTCTTTCCTTCTTTCCCAAGGTCATTGTGAGGGAGGAAGAAAGCAGCAGAGGTTCCTGAGTTTGAACTTGGATAATCTGTCCTGGTCTTCCCTGAAAACCAAAGGCTGTGATAGATCTTAAATTCAAGGGTCCTTTAATTTTGGCAGTTTTGAATGTTTTTCATTTAAAATGTCTTATTTTTAACTAGTCAGAATTACTTTAGCCCAGTTGGTAAAGAATCTGCCTGCAATGCAGGAGACCCCCGGTAGATCCGCTGGAGAAGGGATAGGCTACCCACTCCAGTATTCTTGGACTTCCCTTGTGGGACCGCAAAGAGTTGGACACGACTGAGCAATTTTGACTTTCACTATTCTACAAGTGATTTTTTTTTAATGGAGAGTTTAGGTGAAGCCCGCTTTAAAAATAGAAAGGGACAAGACTGTGAATTCCATGATAACTCTACTAATAAGCAGGTTACCAAAAGACCACAGTCTGAAAAGTATTCACCACCACACATAGTGATATTATTTTTCGCCTAATGCATTTAAAATATGATTTGATTTTAAGCATTCATTTTCCACACAATTAATTCTACTAAAACATGGGGCTCGGCAAATGATAGGTTCTCAGCAAATGTTTGCGGACAACCTGAATGAATCAGTGATTGAAATGAATGAACAATGTGGAACTGTGCCCTCATTTTGGAATTTGAAATTAAGAATTCATAGGCCTTATTTTTTTCTTGCCCTCTGACCAGAGGAAATAAGCTTCTCAGTTGACTACTAGAAAATTTTGATCATCCAAAGGAGATTGAGGACAACATGAAATGATGTTATACCGTTATACTAATTCAGTTCAGGCCAGAGACAGCTTTATAATATAGGGTTTGTCAAACTTATTTTACATATGGAACCCAGTATTTTCTTTATTTCTTTAGCTTTTTACTTTATGTTGGAGTATAGCCAATTAGCAATGTTGTGATAGTTTGAGGTGGACAGTGAAGGAACTCAGCCATACATATCCATGTATCCATTTTCCCCCAAACTCCCCTCCCATCCAGGCTGCCATGTAAGATTGAGCAGAGTTCCCTGTGCTATACAGTCGGTCCTTGTTGGTTATCCATTTTAAATATAGCAGTGTGTACGGGTTGAATTAAATGCATGAAAATTACGGGTAATCATCTTTCTTCCTGGATCAGCTTCCTGGGCTTCCCCTTTAAACGTTAATGTTGTTCAGAATTCTTTCTTCATCCCCCTCCCCTCCTCTCTCTTCCCCCCTTCCGTCTCCCCTCCTGCATGTCACCCCTCCTCTGTCATTATTCTCTGCTGGGTGATGTACTGACTGCACTAGAGTACGTGTCCCATTATTCCCTGCGTCCCTGACCCATACATATATACTCATGTTTAAAAATTCCATTTATTAAGCTATTTATACTTGTATGAAGCAGTACAATAAGCATTTTTCATAATTTCTTTAAAAGGAAAGAGGCAATATCCATATTTTATGTTTAGTTCAAGCTTGGAATGGTCTGCCAGCTTGCCCAAGGACACAAAGCTAATCTTTTGAACTGGAATTCCACTGCTGACCAAAGGCCCATACTTCTACTTGAAAAATGCACCTGGACACCAATTCAGAGTCAACACACTAGATGGAATCGCATAGAACAACTGCCCCTACACACACTTTTTGGTAACCTTTATTTTGATCTCAGAGACTTTCCTATAGCTCAAATGGAGCTGCCTGCCATGCAGGAGACCAGGGTTCGATCCCTGGATCAGGAAGATCTTCTGGATAAGAAAATGGCAGTCCTCTCCAGTATTCATGGCTGTAGAATCCCATGGACATAAAAGCCTGGAGGGCTATAGTCTGTGGGGTCGCAAAGAGTCAGACCCCACTGAGCGACTAACACACGTTTTGATCTCATTGTGAACTCACAGAAAATTTGCAAAAACTATGCAAAATTTTGTATATTCTTTGCACAGATTTAAACAACTACTTTTAGGGAGTTATTGGATAAGATGAATCAGTCAGAGTACTGGAGAAGAGCCAGAGGTCTCATGGGAGCCAGTGAATGTAAGTTTCACAGAGAGAGAAGAGTCAGTGCGGTCAGACGCTTTAGAAAGGTCAAATACAACAAAAACCTGAAGGCAGCCCCTGGGGTTAAGTGGCTCAACTAAGTGGTGGGTGCTTGAAGTTGCCCTGTAAGGAACCATCGAGGAAGCAGAACAAAGACAAGGGAGAAGACCCACTTGGACCAAAGCTTCCATTACGATGGCAAATCATGAATCTCTCTGTGGTGGTACCACAATTCTCCTGCAGCCCCATGGCACCCAGGATTAGGAATGAACAAGAATGAATAAGGATGGACAAGAGAATTCATCAAAGGCAGATAGGAGAGTGTGATGGGAACTGCTGGAGAGGGTCTTGCGGTTCAGGCTAAGTAGTGAGAAGGGTCGGGAGGGGATGGAGAGATGGGGAGAAATGAGCGAGCCCGGAGTCTGGAGAGACAAAGGATTTAGGACACCAGGGGGTGCATTGAGACCAAAGTTACTCTGCTGGATGAGTCAGCAGCAAGGGAAGGAACCAGGTGATGGAGTTTAAGATCTCACAGATGGACTCTCCTGGGTCCCAGAACAGCAGGCTCCGGATATGATAGGAACATGGTTGGTCTTCGGCAGGAGCACCTGATCTCAGGAGGAAGGGCTGACCTCTGAAAAGTGAAGGAACCATTCTTCTGTTGGGACCAAAAGGAAGAAGAAGAGAACGTAAGCAGACTTAAGCAGATGGGATTGCAGACCTGAGAAACAGGGCACCCCTGCCCAATGTCCTCTGCTTCACCCACAAAAACTGAAGCAAGGCCATCGCTTGAGTGTAAGGGGAGGTGAGGGGAAGGGCGAGAGGTCAAAGGGACATGCAAGCGGCATGAAAGGGCTTTGAACAGAGTGGGAGAGTGAGCTAAATGGCAGAGTTGCCCGACAATATCCACAGCTGTCTGAGGTGAGCGATCATGAATTTATAGTGACATCTTCCTACTCAGGTGATTTTTCTCCAGCAGAGCTTGACCACGTTGGGGAAGGGCTGGAGGACGCAGGTGAAGAGGTTCATCCACAATTGATGTCTTCTGGGCAACCATTTAAAGGACTTAGGTGGATTTGCGAGAAAATGATCATAACAGTGGACCATGAGATCCAAGTTGGGAAGAGAAGACAGGGAGCTGATGGTGGAAAGTTGGAGTGAGTGGAGTGGAGTGAGATACAGATGAAGGTCAAAGAAAATGTCCTCTGGGGGATTAGCAGTTGTTTGTGGAAGGGAACACCAGAGGGAGGAGAAAACTCTCCATTGCCGAGTGCTGCAGAGGAAGTGGTGGACCTGTGAGGGGAAGATAGGCTTCAATCAAGGCAGGAGTTAAAGCAGGCGGTCCTTAAAGACATTACAGCTACAAGTCAGAGGTTGTTCGCCCTAGAATTGGTGGTCAGGAGGTGGTTCTAGAGAGAATAGTGTGGAGAGGATGAGGAGGAAGGTCAATAGTAGGAGAAGTGAGTGAAGCCAGGGTGGAGCAGGGTGGGAATAAAGTTTGGGGAGAAGATAAAAGACCAGAGGCACTTGCATCTAGAGCAGTTTTCTTTTTGGTACCAAGTTGTTTTGATGCAAGAACTGGCTATGGGTCTAAATTATTCTTCCTAAAGTCCCCTGGAACACTGCCCCTGCTATATGGTACAGCGATGTTCAGAGAAACAATGGAACTGGCTGCAGAGCTTGGGCTCGGAAGGTCCTGAAAAACCTCCTGAAAGTTATCCAGCAGGGCATTTATTTGATGGGAAAAGGCAAATACAGAAACATAAGCTGGTGTCTATTCATTTATTCAGTCACTGTCTGAGCATCAACCATCTCGCCAGCCCGTGTAGGTTGCTGCAATGAACTATCCATCTGTTGGTGGGATCCCAGGGGCTGGCTGCTCGGAGGGAAGTCTGTCTGTCCGCAGACCTCCCGACCTTACCCAGACAGCAGAGGAGAAAAGAAGCCGGTGCTCCATCGCGAATCTATTTTTAGGTGCTCCATGCTAACTAGCTGCCGATAGTTAATATTTTAATTAAACCCCTCTAAGCCCTTAAAGTGGTAAATGGCTTTTTGACCTCTTCTCCCTAATCACCTTCACCACGTTTCAACAAACTGCAAATACCATCTAATTTTTGGAAACAAGTGCAAGATAAATTAAGTCTGAAGCTGAGGGCTTTTTGGCAGCAAAACCTGAATCTCCGGAAGAGGTGTAATGTGGTACCGGTAGAGGCTTGTAAGGATCCCCTGCAGGGCTAGCATTCTGAAGCCTCAGGCCTGCTTTGCAATGGTGGGCTAGCATTAGAGTTTTGATTTTGATTATCTTGTTCTAATTTGTTTAGTAATGATGGCAGTCTCAAATGTGGTCATGGGGGGCGGGGATGCTATAAAGAAACTTCACAAAAGGTAGAATAAAAGATTCTTGGCCTTGGGAAATCTTGGGAGATAGTGAGATGGAATGAACACAGCATCTGAGTTCACTGTCCCACTTTCCGTTTGTTAAATATCGACAATGTCCCAGGTCCTGGGTGAGCCTTCATATCCAAGGTCTCATAGAATTTCACCCTCATCATGCTTCAGTGGGGCAATATCACTAGTCCCATTTTACAGATGAGGAAGTAGAATCAGAGAGGTTTTCTAACTTACCAGGGCTTCTCTGGTGACTCAGACGGTCAAGAATCTGCCTGCAATGCAGGAGACCTGGGTTTGATCTCTGGATCAGGAAGATCCCATGGAGAAGGGAATGGCTACCTACTCCAGTGTTCTTGCCTGGAGAATTACATGGACAGAGGAGCCTGGTAGCCTACAGTCCACGGGGTCGCAAAGAGTCAGACGCAACAGAGCGACTAACACTTAAACTTTCACTTCAGACTTAACCAACAAAATCCAAAATGCCAAGCCCCAAATGCATAGTCTGCCATCTCCTCACCATGCCGATCTACCTTCAGGTGCAGTTGTATCAAGTCTAGTTGGTGAATGTCAGTGTTTCTCAGGATGGAATTACATAGCAGTCAGATGCACAGGAGAGGAGTAGGGGGGAGGATTCCCCTAGAACTTGGTTCAAACTTGACACAATATCTGAGCTCAGGATGAAGAAGAATATCCTTCAGGTTCAGGACTGGGATGAGTAACCAGAAGAACTTCCTCACTGGAGGGCATGAGCGCGTAGAACAGAAGGGGCAGTTCTGACCCAGAGTCTCTTGCAAGTAACCCCTTACCAACACTCACTCTGCCCAGTTGTAACTGTTTTCACATCTGTTCTCTCCACTTGCTAGTGACTCTTTAGAGAAGAGGGATTGTGCCTTAGACATTTTTCTCTTCCCACACTCAGCCTGGCCTGTAATAGGCACTCAATATATGTGGGAATGAATGAGCGCAGGAATGAGTGTGTGAAATGAGAAGAGATTAATTATGTCCGGGAACTGGGGCGCTTCCTTCCCAGGCCCTCCTAGGCAGGGTTTCTGGGAAAGGTTTATCCTGGCCCTGTCCGCACACAGAGAGCCGTTGTAGGATATGCTGTCCCATCAGAGGAAACCAGGTTTGACACCTCTTTCATTTTATACACTTAGGCTTGTTGAGTTTGCTCACTATTTCTTTACTGTTAGGCACTTTACCTACAATTAGGATAAATTGCGATGTGGGCAGCAATGGAACAGGCTCATAGAACTTTTTATTAAAATAGCTGAGTGCTAACATTGAAGAATGAAGTGGCTGGAACTAAAGAACGCGTTTTTAAAGAAGGCAAACACCTAGATACAATGTAGTACCTTAACTGGTATCAATCACTACTTAATCTAATTAGTTTAGAAGCTATTTTAAAGAGCTTAATTAGATTAAGCTGTGATTGATAACACTTTATATCTACTTGAGGAGAGCACTTCTTCTAATTCACCTTGAATCTTTATGCTTCCAGTCAAAAGCCTATTTCAGGCATATGCTAAGTGTGGGGAAGGGTTGGGAAAGTACTTCACTGTCCCTGAAATCATTCCGGGTGCCTGGCACCAGGCTAAGCCAGGGGCCTTGCAGAGTTCCTGGGCACAGACATTCTGATACCGAGTGGGGGTGGCCTTGACAAGGACACCCCGAGATTCTCCTTCAGCAGACCTGAGAGCACATGGGAGACTGCAGAAAGGTCAGCTTAGCAGGTCAAAAGGTGCCTGGGGTCCACTTAGCTTGAGGTCAAGGTGAGTAGTACTAGCCCACACCCTCTTGGTAGAAATGTGCTGCTGGGTCACAGTGGAGTCCGGACAAGGGGACTTGCTTAGCTGGACTGTGTGAGTCCATCATCGCCTAGAGGGCGGCAGGTCAGGGCATGTGGGGTCTACCCCCGCCCCCAGTGTTCTGGGAACTGGGACTTCTCTTGAGCCCACTAGGAACTATGGGGGAAGGAAACAGGAAGCAGAAGGTTTTATCTGGGATACGATGTACAGACTTCAGGCTCTTCTGGGCCAGGGCTGGGAGGTGGGGATGGGAACTGGTCCTCGTCTAAACTAAAATGCTTGTCTTCCGTCTCCTCTCTGCAGCCCGCATGTGTGATGCCCACCTTCGAGGCCCCTCGGGCATCATCACCTCCCCCAATTTCCCCATTCAGTATGACAACAATGCCCACTGTGTGTGGATCATCACAGCACTCAACCCCGCCAAGGTAAGGCTCGTAGGGAGTGTGGGTCGTGTCCTGTGGGCAGGACTGCATTGGAGACACTTGTTCTTCCAGGGATTTCAAACCCAGAACTTGGTTCTCATAGATTTTCTGAAGACAATTATTAAAAATTGTTCTTAATAAATATCAAGTTGATAAAAAAAACATACTTGTAAATTATGATATAAAGAACATCAACACAAGACACAACTGTGTAGCCATCTCCCAGCTCGAGGGGAAACAAAAAGCCCCACAGATACACTAGTGATCTGTGTCCCTCAGTAACTTCATTCCATTCCCTAACCCTCAGGCCACTATTACCTCAATTGTGTACTTTATTATTCCTTTGCTTTTCTTTGTAGTTAGCACATAAGTATGTATCCCTCAAAATGCAATGTTTAGCTTCCCAGCACTTGAACTTCATGTAAATGTAATCATGTTGTATTGATATGTAGTCTTAATTAGCTTTACTCAAAATCATGTCCTTAAGGTTTTTCTGTATTGCCATGTATCACTTTGTACTGCTCTGTACATTTTTCGCATCTTTCTCATTCAGTATTTTTTCCTGTGAAGTACCCTTTGTTTGCTAATAAATTTTATAAGTATCTTGCCAAGACCCACAAAATAACCTGTTGGAATTTTTAATTATACAAAAAATACAGATAAATTGAAGAAGAAATGGTACCTTTATGATTCCAAATCTTCCAGTCTGTTAATATGGTATATCTTTACTTAGTTAGGGCTTCTTTAATAGCTTTCAATAAACTTGTGTAATTTTTCATTATAAATCTTGTACATTTCGTAGTACATTTATTCCTAGATATTTTTGTTGTTGATTTTATAAATCATATGTTTTAAAGTTTAGTTTTCTACCTGTTTCTTGCATAGTGGTTAGAAATGCAATTAATTTTTATATGTTACAGCTATCCCATAGGAATTTATCTATGAATTCATTAGCATATTCTACATAAATCAATCATCATCTGCAAAGGATGATGGTTTTGTTTCTTCCTTTTCAATCTTATACCTCCTTATCAACCTTTTCTTGCCCCAATGTTCTACCTAGAATCTCCAGTATAATGTCAAATCATTGTGATGATGCTAGGTACCTCTGCCATTGTTCAATGTCAGATTGTTTTACTTCTTCACCATTAAGTATTATGTTTGCTGAAGTTTTTGTTTTAATTTACAGTTCCTTTCTAATCCTAGTTTACTAAAAGCTTGTGTTGCAAATGGATGTTGACTTTTATTGAGCATCTTCCTACATCTATTGATATAATCATTATGATTTTCTCCTTTATTCTCCCATGTGGTGAATTCCACTTTGATTTTTCTGATGTTAAGCCAACCCTGCATCCCTGGGATAAACCCAATCTGGTCATTTAGTATTTTCACTTTAAAAATATACCTATATTTGAACTGCTAGTATTTTCCAGTGATTTTGCTTCTATTTTGTTATATATTACAGATTTAACAAAATAAAATATATTCTGTATACATTACACACACACACTCTTGGCAGATTTCTGTATCAAGATATTGCTAGCCTCATAAAATGACTCAGACTTTTTCATCTCTTTCTATCCTACTGCTTGTTTTTAGTGTTTTACAGTTCCGTCATCATGTGTCTAGTTGTGGATATTTTGGTATTTATCCTGTTTGATTTCATTAAACTTCTTGAGTCTATGGAATGCATCTTTCATCAGTTTGGAAAAATTTTTAGCCATTGTCATTTCAGCTGTTGTCTCTCCTTTATTCTCTTTTCTGCTTCTGGCAGTCTGACAAGGCACGTCAATGTATCTCGTTCTATCTTCTTTTCTTCTTAACCTCTATCATTTTCTCTCACTCTGTTCAAGAATTCTCAGTCAGTCATGTCTAACTTCTGTTGAATTCATTCACTGAAGATTTATTTTAATTTCAAATATTGTATTTTCCATTTATGAAATTCTATGTAGTTTTTCTAATTGCTTTTGAGTTTATTTTATAGTCTCTTGCTCCTTACATATATTTAAGTTATTTAAATATATTAAGCACTTTTATTTTATATTCTGTGTCTCTTAATCTTAGTATATGAAATCTTTGCAAGATTCACTCTGTTTCCTGCTGTTTCTTACCTCTTGCCCTCAGAATCGTGTTTCTTTCTTTGCCATATAATTTTTGACTATGTGGTTAGAATCATAAACTTTGTCTGGAGGAAATTCTTTGAGATTTGGGTAGAAAGTGGTATATTTGTTACTGCTCTGTGCTCGGGGCCATTAACAGCCAGAAACCACTGAGAATAAATTCTCAGTATGAAGGTTTCAAATCACCCAAGTTATCTGAAGGCTGCAAACCCACATGAAGACAGATTTATCATGATAGAGTCTCAGAGGAAGTTTTCCATTTCCTTTCATTCAGTGTCAAAATCTGAAATAAACAATCAGCCTTCAGATCTACCCAGAGGGTAGCAGTGCTGTATGGGAAGGAAGCAGGCTTATTTCTAGCTCAGCCTCGCACTAAGGGTGCAACTTTAACTCGTTCAACCTTGTTTGAGGATGTCATCTGAAAGTTCCCAACCGTAGGGGGCCCTGCCCTTTGTCTCCTGCTCCCCTTCTCCACAAGACCCTGAAAAGCAAAGCTCTGCCCCCCAGTTTTTAAAAAGGTACTTCACACTCCAAATCACTTTTTGCATCTCTACATTCACTAGGGCTTAGACTCTGAGAGTTCTTGCCATCTGAGTCTTCTTGGGCTTCCATAACAAAACATAACAGATGGGGTGGCTCTAACAAGAGACATTTATTTTCTCACAGTTCTAGAGGCGAGAAGTCCGTGATCAAGATGCCAGCAATCTTGGTTGCTGGTGAGATCTACTCCCAGCTCATAGATGACGCCCTTCTCAGTATGTCTTCATGTGTTCTCTGCGCGCATGCAGAGAGAAACGTTCTGGTATCTCCTCCCCCATTCTGAGGACACCAATCCCATTGGATTAGGGCCCCACCCTTTGACTTCGTTTAACCTTAATTACCTTCCTAAAGGTCCCATCTCTATCCTGTTGAGGGTTTGGGCTTCCACATATGAGTTTTAGGGCAATATAATTCAGTTTAGAACACCTATTAACTTGTAAAAAGCTTTCTTTTTCTTTTTAAATTTTACTCAACATTTTAAAATTGTTTGCTCAAAAGTGCTTAGGACCACAATACTTGGAACACTGGAAACAGATTTCCTCTGCAAGTCATTTTGCAAATAAAGAATCATATTTTATCAAGCCATTTGATGATGAACCTACTCAGTGGAGAAGGATGCTTCAGCCACATAGGGGTGGAAATGGAGGCTAACCCAGAAGAAGGACCAGAAGAAGTTGTTAAGTTATTGACTAGAGGGCTATATCTGGGGCATTGTTAAAGAACTACAGATGCTTATCTCTGTTTGCTTTTTAATCTGAAGATGGGGTAGAGGGTGAAGCATAGGAAAGTCCTGAAAATTTTTTGAGAAACAGTTGATTTGCCCTCAGAAGACATTGACTGGTGTGTGGAGGTCAATGGCCCCATATTAGTCACCACCCCACATGCCATGCAAGAAGTCACTCCAGCTTGGGTTTCTGAAGCCAGTCCCTCTGAAAGGCACTGCCTCAGAGTTAGGTTATAGAGAAGGATGTTCTTAGTGGGATCTTCATGGGTTCTTAGTGGGCTTCAGGTAGTGCTAGGGAAGCCCAGGAAGACTGAAGGGAGTTCCTCACTGACACAACCCAGGAGAACAGCCAGGAAGCATACAATGCAGAAAGGAGAGTACAAGTATAGAAACTCAAAGTCTAAGACTGAAGGGTAGAAGCTGCCTTCCTGCAAAAAGCAGAGAAAATGCAGTGTATTCCTACCGCTGATCAGCAGCCAACAGGAGAGATTCAGTGCATCCAAAGACTGCCTGGCTGGCCACCTTGGGGACATCTCCTTCAACAAAAATCACAGCCTTTCCAAGTTCACAGTATGTTTCCTGAGATTAGCATTTATTCATTCATTGATCGTTGGTATGATCTCTGCCCTTGAGGAATGTGCACATAGGAGAGAAGGATGGGTAGAAATGTAAAGCTAGAGTTCAGACAAGTGCTAATGGAGTTGTGTCCAGAGTGTGATGGGAAAATCTAGAAAAGAGACACTGATGGAAGGTCAGGGAACTTGTCACAAAGGGGGTGACATTTGAACATGGTCTTGAAGGATGAGGATGTCAGAGCAGACACATGTGCCGAGGCACTGAGGTTTAGGACAGCCTCTTAGAACTGAAAATAATCAACATGCCTATATCACGGTGAGGCTGGAAAGTCCGCAAGATGCAGATCAAGGTGAACCCACAGGCTTGACAGAGAGGCTTAGGTTTTATTCTGAAACAGATTTCTAAAAGTAGAAGTATTAGGCTATTTGTAATAACAGTAATAGCGATCTCTTATTCTATGCCTGTTATGTGCCAAGAACTGAGCTAGGCCTTCTGTGTAAATGACTTTATTTCATTCTCTTCATAGCACACAAAAAAAATTAAATTTTAAAATACCCATTTGATGGATGTAGAACCTGAATCATGGACAAGTTGGGAAACTTGGTCACAGCATGTAATTAGTATTAAGTGGCAGCACTGGGCTTTAAAGCCCATCTTTCTGGGTCCATTGCCCATGAACTTAAGTAACTGTGCTATGCCATTGGATGGAACATGGTCTCAGAGTCAGTGGGAGGGGTTGGGACTTGCAGCACTGGTATAAGCCTTGAGAAGGATGAGGGCCACTCTGTTTTCTATACCAGAGCAATAGCTGAAAGAATTTTTGAAAGATTACTCTGGTAGCAGTGGAGATATTAGAGAGGGATATTAAAGGGAGTGAGACCAGTTAGGAGGCTGAAGCAGTTACCCAAGTAAGAAAAACAGGGTCATCAACCAAGACTTAGGAAACACAGAGGGGGAGACAGATTTAAGAGGAATTTAGGGAATGAGGGCTTCCCTTGTGGCTCAACTGGTAAAGAATCCACCTGCAATGAGGGAGACCTGGGTTCAATCCCTGGGTTGGAAAGATTCCCCTGGAGAAGGCAAAGGCTACCCACTCCAGTATTCTGGCCTGGAGATTTCCATGGACTATATACTCCATGGGGTCGCAAAGAGTCAGACATGACTGAGTGACTTTCACACTCATTAGGGAATGAGATGGGACTTGGTGGCTGATTGGATGTGTGATGGAGGGAGGAGGAGAGGTCTCATTCACCACTGTGTCCCAAGTGACCACCGTAGTGTCTGGCATACAGTAGACACTCAGTAAACGTTTATTCAATGACCAAATAGATGACAACTCTGTTTTCTGACTTGGACTAATGGGAGGCTTTCAAAGGAAATACAAGAGGAGGAACAAGCTTGGCAGCAGTCAAGAGGGAAACACGGTGCATCTGAAGTGCCTGTGTTTCATTCAGTGACATTTGGATACACTGGTTGTAAAGTGAATAAATCTGGGTTCAGGAGAGAGATGTGAGTGTCATTGCATTGGCGCACAGTTGGGAACAAGCATAAGGAATGAACAACGCTTCTTGGAAAGAGCGAAGAGATTGAAAATATTCAGAATGGGTCTGGCAACACAATCCTTACAGATGACGGAGATCCAGTGAAAGAAGCAGAGAAAGAGCCGTTGATAGGAGAATCGAGTTGCAAAAGCAAGAGGTTTCCAACCAGGATATGTCTGACAGTGGTGATGCTGAAAAATATCTTGTTGGAAAAGGACTGGAAAGAGACTGTTGGCTTTGGCCTTGGAAGAAGATCTTTCGGTGGTGCTTTGTCGGGAAGCATATTAAAAAGCAGAGACATTACTTTGCCAACAAAGGTCCATCTAGTCAAAGCTATGGTTTTTCCAGTAGTCATGTATGGATGTGAGAGTTGGACTATAAAGAAAGCTGAACGCCAAAGAATTGATGCTTTTGAACTGTGGTGTTGGAGAAGACTCTTGAGAGTCCCTTGGACTGCAAGGAGATCCAACTGGTCAATCCTAAAGGAAATCAGTGCTGAATATTCAGTGGAAGGACTGATGCTGAAACTGAAACTCCAATACTTTGGCCACCTGATGCGAAGAACTGACTCATTGGAAAAGACCCTGATGCTGGGAAAGATTGAAGGCGGGAGAAGGGGACAACAGAGGATGAGATGGTTGGATGGCATCACTGACTCAATGGACATGAGTTTGAGTAAGTTCTGGGAGTTGGTGATGGACAGGGAAGCCTGGCGTGCTGCAGTCCGTGGGATCTCAAAGAGTCAGACACGACTGAGCGACTGAACTGAACTGAGCAGAAGTAGGTGGGGAGTGTGTGGATGGGGAGCGGGTGGCTCTAGAGGCCAGGCCTGTGGACAGCCCTTTTGACAACTTTGTCGTAAAGGGAGGGAAGGAGAAAGGGCACATGAGGGAGGTTGGGTGAACAGAAAGCTTTGGGCTACTTAGGATGTTTGTTGTTTAGGAGATTGGAATTTTGAGTACGGTTGTAGACTGAAGACAAAGGAAGCGCAGAGGAAGAGAGTGACAATGTAGGAGAAAGAGGATGGGGAATGAAGGGTCTGGAGTGAATGAGAAGCAGATTTCCGAGCATGCAGCAGCTCCTTTCACAAGAAGCAGGTGAAGAAAAATACTGTCGTGAAAAGGGGCTGAGAGTTTTGCCTGTAGAATATGTGTCTATAGAAAAGGACATGTGTCTCTTCTAAAAAAATTTTTGTGTGTGTGGCAAAAGTCACACAGTATAAAACATACTATTTAATCATATTTATTTTATTATTATTTAATCATATTCTACAGTTCAGTGCAGTAAATACATTCACATGGTTGTGCATCTCTTACCATCATCCATCTCCCAAATTTTTCACTATCCTAAACTGAAACTCTGGCCCCATTAAACTCTACATTCCAACTCCCCCTCCTCACCCTCCACCGCTGGCCCCTGCTATCTACCCGTGTACTTTCTGATTCTATGAATTTGGCTATTCTAGGCACCTCGCATAAATGGAATCAAGCAGTATTTGTCTGCACCTACTGTATATTGGGGTGCATTTTTAAGGTTAACTTAGTATGACACATGTCCCTTTGGTCTCCTTATAATCAGGGAATGATTACACATCCCTGGCACCTGTGTATATGTGTGGACATTTCATCTCCCTTGAGCCTGAGAGGGAGCTGGGAATGTTCCAATGACTAGGGCCTCCAAGGGCAAATAGAAGGTCCAAACAAGGTCCAGCCGTGACCTGGCGTGGGAATGGCCGAGAACCTATGTCACGATGCCAGCCTTGACTGAGCGCGGTGGGCTGAGCAGCTCTACGCTGTGGGAACAAGAACTGACGGTCCCATTGCAGAGGCCGGTGAAGGGTATGTCTCTCCTCGGGGAACTAAGAATAAACAATGGACACCACCCCATCCATCCTCCCAGAAGTTGAACAGATTCAGGGAAATGAGGAATGGCAGCTCAGAGCAAGTGAGGCTGGCCTGTTCTGCTGGTTGCCCAGCTCCACCTTCTCCCTTGGACTGGGATGGTCTGGAGAAACGGGAGTCCTGCCTCGGCCGGTTGGGCTATCTTAGTGTTTGTAGTCATTCTGCCCACAATAATATTTCCCAAATTTGATCAATCATCAGAAATACCTGGAGAGAATTTAAAGACATAAATTCCAAAATCCTTTCCTCAAAGATCTGATTAGTAGAGGTGAGATGAGAACCTGGAACTTGCACTTTTAAAGAGCATCCTTGTGGTTCTGACCAGCTCAGCTTATATGACAAAAAACAACCCCTTTCGATCCCAGCAAAGCACACAGGGCCCTCCTGCCTGCCTCTCCCCAGGCAATCCTGGCTTCAGCCACACTGAGCTCCTGGTTCATAAACACAGCTGGCCCTTTAAGACCTCTGTCCAGCACATCCTATCCCAGTGTATCTGCCCTTCTCCTCCAAGCAAATTCCTGTCCCCCTTTGAGACACATTTCAGATTTCCGCTCTGCAGAGAAGCCTTCCTAACGCCACCAGGTCTTAGTCCTGCCTCTGTTCCTCCAGCACTTCATCAACCTCTTCTGTTTTGTGCATATGACGTTGCACTGGGTTTAGAATCTCTTTCCCCCATAGCTCAGGAGAGCCCCAAAAGCAGGGGCGGCATTTGTTTCTCTCTCCCACAGTTAGCACCGCAGCCGGTACAGAGGAGGAGTTCCGCAGGTGTTTGGATACATTACTAAGTGCTGGAGGAGACCTGTCCCTGGGTCGGGTAGCTCCTCAGGTTCGGCCCCACCCACACTGGGCCCCAGAGCCTCCTCCTGTTAGGACCTTTCAGCTTAGCCTCCGAAAGGACGTGGCTGATGAAATTTTCATGGTCAGAACTGAAACCCAGACCTGAATCAGTGCCCCCCACCTGCATACATCTGCCTTCCTTTCACAACTTCTCGGTATGAAATCAGGCCATGTGAGGCAGTTTGCATACAATCCTCGCTGCGTTTGATCAGGACATTAATCCACCTGTGCTAGAAAAGAAGTAAAAGGCAGGCAGGAGAGAACGAGCGAGGTAGGAGGGAGAGGGAAAGGAAAGTGCGTTTCATGAACTTCAAAGCGGACGAGAACAGTGTTTCGATGATTCGCTCCTTGGGGATTAGCCGTGTCACTCTTCCCTCTGAAAGAACTCTCCTGGCAGCCATCACTCTCTCGTGCAAATGTCAGGAACCCCTGTGCTGGCCCATTGTTCACTCATTTATTCATTCAGCAAACATTTACTCTTATGTGTTCTGTGCTGGGCCCCGTGCAAGACGCTGGCTGGTGATCAAAGAGGTTTTCCCTAAGTGCCCCTGCAACTCATTCCTCGTGAGTGGGTGGCTCTAGAGGGACCCGTTCAGGGCCTCCTCCAAGTCCTCACCCAGATCCCTTTCTTCTTCACAGTTGTCCTCTCTTCCCAGCGTATCTTGGCATCCCCCTTCCCCTGGAGCTGGCTGTGGGTTCCCACGCGCCTTCCTCTTTGAAGACAAAGCCTGCCCCCTCCTCTAGATGGGATTTTGTGCCCCTCACATCTGCCACATCCCCATGTTGCCCTGACTTCAGCACTCATCTCCCTGTGCTGCGTTCCCCATGTACCCATGTGTCTCCTCTTCTAGGCTGTGAGATCTCGGGGTGGTATTCATGTTTGTCTTAGCTCTGTTGCTTCTTCAAAGCCCAGCACTTGGCAAGGGCATATTAACAGTCGAATAAATCCATCAACCAACAAGTGAATGAACACATGAAAGGGCTTACTACTCTCAGAGCCACCAAAATTCAATTTGAGGTACTGACCAAAGTTCCAGAACCTCTGAACCTTCTCAGTCTTTGCCCTTGGGCTTTTCTTTCAAAAGCATTTCTCAAAGATGCTGAAGACTTCTGCTTGAATTCTTGAGGGTTCAGGCCAGCCCTTCCACTAGCCTCCCCTCTTCCCCCACCAAGAACCAGTTCTCCAGCCCTGCCCTGGGCCTTCAGCAAGACCCCTGCAGGAGTCACCATGCAGTCCATGCCCAGAGAAAGGGAATTCCCTTCCTTTCTTGGAGCTAATAGTCAGGCTGCCCCAGGGCATTAGGAACCCAAGGCAGAGGGTTGGGGAAGCCAAGGTCACCCCTCAGGAGCCAGTGCTCTGAGGAGGAATAGGGAAGCAGGCCTGGAGCAGAGGATTGAGAGGGGCTCTGACTAGGTGAGAAGGGCCAAGAGCAGGTCATGAAAAGTCTAGGGTTTCCATGCCAAGAAACTGAACTTTATCCTGAGGGTCAAGAGCTGATGAATTTTTCTATGGTAATGAAAGCCTTTCTTCAGAACCCACAGTCATTAGGTTATGATTGGCTGTGAGTGGCAGAAGCTCTGCAAAAGCTTATACAGAACACAGATTATTTTCCCCACATAGCAGGGGTCCAGAAGTGAAGACTCCAGGGCTGGTTTAGCAGTTTTCTCAGTGTCTTGAGCACCTCCTCTTTTCCCCTCTGCCTTTCTTGGCTCCTATCCTCATGATCACAAGAAGGCTGCTCCACCTCTGTCCTCACATCTGTATTCCAGGAAAGCAAGGAGGAAAGTGGGAAAATGCCCTGAGGACTCCTCAGCCCCTGTCCCATTGCCTGGAATCCTGTCACTTCCCTATCCTTAGCTCTACGCTTAGCCAGGCCCATTGCCACATTTCAACAGCCAGCATTCTATTAAGAATGGTAAGCAGTGGGAGGGACAGTGAGTGAACCATTATCTGTGTCTGTCACAGAATCCCAACCACAAACTAGATCCAAAGGAACTGCCTTGGTTGGAGCAAGATCCAGGCCATTCTGGTCTTTTCCCACCTTTGTTTGTGCCCCTTTAGTATCGTTATGGAACCTGGGGTTCCTGAGAATGCAGTTGGAAAACCACTGCTCTAGGTCAGAGGTCAACAAACTTTCTGCAAAGAGTTAGATTATAAATATTTTAGACTTTGAGGACTATGTGAGGTTTTTGTTGCACATCCTTCTTTGTAGTGCTTTACTTATTTTTTAACCCTTTAAACATAAGAACACTTCTTAGCTCAAGGTGCCAAACAAAACAAGCCTCAGGCCTGATTTGGCCCAAGAGCCATGGTTACCCAACCCTCACTCTAAAAGGATCATGAGGCACATAGTCTGGGGTTCAGAGTGAAGGATGGGCAGCAGACTAGAGCCTCACTAGGAGGCGATTATAGAAATGCAGTCACTGGACAAAACAATCTCAATCTAGATCTATTGGCACTTCCCCAAATATGCCTAAGAGCTGTCAGATCCTCTGCAGCCACACTGAAACCTTGGGCACAGGCTGACAAGACTGGGATTCCTGTCTTTAGCTGGTCCTGGATGATGCTCAGGAAGCAAGGGATGTCCTCCGGGCCCAGGGTGGGCACCCTCCATGGTCCCACCCCCATCCGCCACAGTTCTTGGGAAAGGCAGCAAGGTCCTAAGGGGTGCAGTCTCCAGGACTTGACTCCCTCCACCACCCTGCAGTGAACACAGGCTCAGGCTCCCCGAAGCCCTCCTGCCGCTGCTGGACCCTGGACCAGCCTCCTGCCAGGTCTCTCTGCCCCCAGCCCCTCCCTCCTGAGTTACAGCCTCCCACCATCTTCACCTGCAAGTCCAGGCTACCTGCTCTGGCCTGCCAGGCAAAAGCCAACTGCACACTCAGCCAGGCTGCACTGTCCTCTCCTCATCTCCTCAGCTGCCCTCCCTGGTCCTCATTCCCCGAGCATCTCTGGGATGGAGCCCACCCTTCTCTGCCTGCAGGGCCCAGCACGCCCACCTCCTCTATGCGGCCGCCTTTCATCTCTCCCTCCTCTGCCATCCTCCAGCACTTTGCATCTGTACCATGCCCTTGGCATTTAGATTCTGCTCCAAATTGTCAGACAAGTGAGATAACTTACAGGCTGCAGCTAGCTCGGTGCTTGGCACATGGCAGGTGCTCAGTAATTACATCCTAGCAAAGGATTCTTTTATTCATTTATCTAATGGGTGCAAATTGGGTGTCGGAGCTGTGCACACACGTGCCTCTTTAATCACTCCTGTTTCATGTGCTGCCACTCTCCTGCCTTAGAAGCACACTTTGCCGGCTTCACTCATCTGCATGTTAGTTAATGAATCATTACAGGATCGTGTCTTTAAACAAAGGCCAGAGAAAAGAGGGAAACAAATGAAAGCACCAGCACATTGTGCACCAGGGGCCCATCCCAAAGCTTCAACACTGAGTGTTTTGCGCTGACTGCTCGGGGTAATCGGCTTCCACGTTGGGGTCAGATGCTCTAAAATGCAGCTCACGTCAATGGTGCTCTGCTCCGTGATGTGAAACATTTTATGGCTCTGGATTCTGGCCTGCAAAACAATGTTTTCCCATCACGGGCATAGTAATCACATACTCCCTTTTTTGGCACTGGCTTGGTGACCTGGGGCTTCCTGGAAGGGGTGATGGTGGCAAGAATGTACAGGCAGGACCCTGACTCCTCCCTGCGGAGGCCAGGCCCCTGGGTCTGCAGAAGGCACAGCTGGCCTTAGAGTATTTTATGAGCAAGTGTTGGCTGAGCTGCTGGGATCCAGAGAAAGAGCTTAGGGAAGGTTGAGAGGATAAGTCATGGCCCCCATCTTACGGATCTGAGACCTCCCTGGGATGCTGTGAGACAGTAGAGAAGGGTGGTAAGGGCCTGGCCTCTGCCCAGTTCTACCACTTAGCTGTGTGATCTTAGGTGAGTTGCCTAACATAGCAAGATGGAGGTCTTCACGGTGGCCATGGCTGTTGTGAGTCTCACGTGAGCTGATGTTTGTAAAATACTGAGAACAGTCCAGCACATTATAGGCGTCAGCTCTTGTGGTAACAAAATCTCTCAAGAGAAGATGATCAAAAACTGTGATTAAGTATCTCAAAGAATCTCCTAGACCAGGGGTCGGCAAACTACCACCTTTGAGCCAAATCCAGTGTATTGCTTATTTTCGTAAACTAAACTTCATTGGAAC
Source organism: Cervus canadensis (assembly GCF_019320065.1). NCBI lineage: Eukaryota > Metazoa > Chordata > Mammalia > Artiodactyla > Cervidae > Cervus > Cervus canadensis. The sequence goes on from NC_057387.1 coordinate 106,495,102, forward strand.
ATGCCACACTCGTTGGCATACATATCAGTGTGTACGTGGATCATGGCTGTACACGCCACCTGAACGTATGCAGCCATGGCTGTGTTCATGCTACGACAGCAAAGAGGGTTTGTTGCAACAGACAGCGTATAAAATGCTCAGGTGCAAACACTCATTACCTGGCCCTTGACAGGAACAGTCTGCCCACCTTTGTTCTAGATGGTGCCTCGGGTGAGAGATCCAAGAGCCTGGAGATCCATCCATGCCAGAGGCCCAGGAAAGGTTTGGAAAGCATCCTCCCATTCAGCGTGGGCTGAGTGCCTGGCATGTGCCTGGTGCACTGACAGGTTCTGGCAGGTCAAAGGCCATGAGACCTGGCCCCTGCCCGCCAGGAAGTCCATGGAGGACCAGGTAGTGGAGGACCAGGTAAAGAGCTCAGTCACAGCACCGCAGGGAGAAGAGAGGGAGGGCAATCAGGGAGCCCTTGGACAAGAGCTCCAGGATGTGGAGACGTTGCTGGGGGAGCCGGGGGCCAGAGAGGGGACTGTGCAAACCAGGGTCATGAATGGGCTGCTGTGAGAGAATGCTACACAGGCAGGATGATGGGATGGCAGCAGGGAGCAGGAGCCAAGGGTCCTTCCCTATGTACCAGGCTGGGAAATGGCAACATCATTCTAGGGACAGTAAGAGATAGGAAGCCAGTTCCAGCCTGAGCAGATGATCCAGTGATGATTGGGCATCAGGGAACATGGGAAATGAACTTGCCTACTTGGTGGGAAAGCTAGAGGGACTAAGGCTCCCCCCCGGCTCAGTGGTAAAGAATCCACCTGCTACCCAGAGGGATGGGATGGAGAGGGAGATGGGAGGGGGGATCGGGATGGGGAACACATGTAAATCCATGGCTGATTCATGTCAATGTATGGCAAAAACCACACAATATTGTAAAGTAATTAGCCTCCAATGAATAAAAATAAATGGGAAAAAAAGAAAGTTGAACCAATTAAAAAGAAAAAAAAAAAAAAAAGAATCTACCTGCCAATGCAGGAGATGCAGGTTTGCGCCCTGGGTCGGGAAGATCCCATAGAGAAGGAAATGGCAACTCACTCCAGTATTCTTGTCTGGCGAATCCCATGGATAGCGGAGTCTGGTGGGCTACAGTCCATGGGGTCACAGAAGAGTCAGACACTACTTAGTAACTAAACAATAATAACAAAGGCTTCCCCACTCACTGTAGATTGCTCACTGGAATACATGTCTATATAGCCAACAAGGATTTTTATCAGGAGGGTCTAGTATTTTTGTTGAAACTATCTGAGAGTCCCAAGCAGGAATCCTCTCCTCGTGATACTTACCCCCAGTGATTGGGGTGCTCACTACCTCTGAACACAGTCCTTTTCATTGCAGTACAGTTCTGACAGCCACAGAGTTGGTTTTCAGTGCCTCTCATCTCCACCTTCTGCCCCTGGATGGGGCCAGGCAGAGTTGCTGCTGCTGCTCCTGCCTCCGCCCTCGAGTCTCTCTCCTCTAGGTCAGTACCTCTAGTCCCTCCATCCCCTGTTTTCTAACAGCCCCCAGCCACTGCCTGCTTCAGGCCCGCATCCTCCTTTACCCACACCACTGTACAGCCCAGACATTTTCCACCAGCCCTCAATGCTGTTTCTCCTAAAACAAACATCCCACCCCACGCCTTTACTTACATCTCTTCCTGATCCCCCCTTGTCTTGAGGACAGAGCCCGAGTCTGTAATACGACAGGCAGCGCTTCCTCATCCGGCTCCTCCTGCTTGTCTCGGGTCCCCACCCTCTGCTTCCCTCTCAGCCACACAACTCCAGATCCACCCGGAGTTTCTGGACAAGTCCTGCATCCCGCACCTCCGCGCCTGCTCATCTCTCTGCTTGGATCACTTTCCCTTCCTTCTCCATGTATTGGACTGCTCCAGCCCACCTCCCAACCTCAGCCTGGGCTTCACGTCCTCCAGGAAGCCTCCTGTGGCCTCCTCCCAGCCAGAGTCACCCGTCCTCCCCGTCCTGTCTGCAGCTCCTCTCCATGGGTCCCAGGCCCGGTGCCGAGAGCCCAGCACGGGCAGTGCCGGCTCACACACAAGCACAGCAGAGGGTTCCTTCCTGGGACCCCGAGAGCACCCTAGGGTGAGGCTCTGCTGCGCTGTTTGGTCTGGACAGCAGAAGCCTGCACGGCCATAGGAAAAGCTAACAACGGGGATTCTTTACTCCTCGAGTTAGCAGAAGAGAAAGCAAAGAAGCACTTTCTGCCTCCCTACAGGGAGACTGGAGATCTTCATCACACTGAAACCAGACTGAAACAGACAGAAAGAGGACCAGCTGAGATGCTTAGGGGAGGCGACTCTGAGCGTCCTGTCTTCGTGAAAGGCACCACCACCCACCACCCCGATTGCCCCAGCCGGGAATCTGCAGGTCATCCCAAACCACCCCTCCCTCAGTGCCCACATCCATCAGTCACAAAGCCCCAAGCACTCCAGGACCTGACTCTCTCTTCCGTCTGCATCACCCTCCTGCACTGCTCACCACACCGCCCCTGCAGCCTGGAGCCTTCCTCACCACCCGGGCCCCACTGCTGCCGTGTCAGTTTCCACACAAGCCTCCAGACCAGCGTTCTCCTCCAACACCTGAGCGTCCCCGTCACCCACTGCGGACAGCGCTCCTGACGCCGCTCCCGCAGAAGGAACGCAGCTCTCTGGGGCAGGAGGGGGCTGTGAGAGCCTGGCTGCAGGCAGCCTTCTCAAGTTCTAGACGTTCCTAAGTCACCTCCTTGCCCTGAAAGCCCATCACATTGTCCCCCCAGAGCGAGGCAGCTGGCAACTATGTTCTGTTTCCAGATCTGCACTGATAGACACTGAGCGCTTGTTCTGGAATGTTCCATCTCTGCCACAGCTCAGGCCTTCTGCGCCTGACCCCTGCCTCTCCCAGCATCCCCCTTGGACCTGACAGTCTTCCAGAGCTGTCAGAACTCTCAGGACCCACCCCACCCTCATCACAAACAGTCTCCCAACCTCGCCCCACCGCAGGCTGGGTGAGCTGCAGGCTTCAAGTAATATCTGTCACCTACACACTTGGTGTCTAGGGTGTGTAGGTGTGTGAGGTGTGTAGGGTTGTGATTATTAGTTTTTTTTCTCTCTGCCCCCTCACCTACGGCAGGGATCATGTCATGCTGACCACTGAAACCCTGCCTCCTAGGCTGGCACGTGGTGGGTCTTTAGTATATATTTGTGGCAGGCAGGACTAAACCAAGTAAGAGAGAAGAATCTTGTTGAAATGCCTTTCCTGGAACATTCATTTATTCCACAAATAGACAAAGTGCATGGAGAAAAGCGGGCACAGGAGAGGCTGAGAGAAACTTCTGCAGGTCCCCAGGGACCACATAGCTGAGATTCCACATGTGGCCTGAAAATTTGCCACCAATTCCACAGGGATTTCTGTGCGTGAAAGCATGAAGGCAGAGTCTAATCATCTCACAGTTGGCCAGATGTGCCTGGGGTTGCCATGACAGCCCCCAGAATTGTCCAGATGTTCTGTGATCCAATTTGGAAAACATCAGGGAACCCCAGAGACTGTGTGGCCCAGAAGAGAAAAAGCTCACACTCTGAAAGGTGGCCGGGAAGTGCTCGGTGTGGATGGAGGGTTGCGTGGGGTGTTGTCACGGTGCTCTGAGCATCGGGACATGGAGCTTCTTGCTGTCTTTGAGGCCAAGAAAGGCTCTCCCGGCGGCCCCTGCCTGCTGCCTAATCCCTGCTCCCTCCGCAGGTGATCAAGCTGGCCTTCGAGGAGTTTGACCTGGAGAGGGGTTACGACACCCTGACGGTTGGGGACGGCGGGCAGGACGGGGACCAGAAAACGGTGCTCTACATGTGAGTGATGCGGAGCATGTGGTGGGCAAGGCAGGAGCACGTGTGCCTTGGCTGAGGGCAGTGGGACGGGCCTGCTGAGTCTTCCTGCCACACTCGCTGCCACCTTGCTATGGCCAGGACAGGTGGCCTCAGCGCTGCTGCTTTCAGCAGCAATCCTTCCATCTCTCTCCACTCCTACCAAGGAAAACAGGACGCTTCTCATGAGGAAAGATCAGGGAAGGTGTGTAGGAGGAGCAGCCTCTTGGGGAGCCAGGGTAATAGAGATTTGGCGTGTATGCCTGGAGCATTGCAGTTGGCTGTGTGCATCTATGTAGACCCTGCTTCTGCCACCAGGAGTTTTTCCTCAAGGCCGTGTACATCTGTGGCGGCCTGACTTCAGACAGAGGCAGTGGAAGTGTTTTGCTAATTTCCCTGCATGCTCAGAACTGTCTGGGAGAAGGATGGTTTCCGGGAATTGGGACCGCATGGACGTAGTGACCACATATTCTGAGCCCAGAAAGGTTAGAATGACATGGTCTAGTCAAGGGAAAGGATAATGTTGGGTTGTCCCGGGTTTCATTACACCAGGTCTCAGCTGTTGGGGGCCATTTGGCTCCTCTGTCCACCATGATTAGCCTGACTTGAAAGCAGGAGTATGTTCCTATTCAGTGTGTGTGACCCAGAGTCCGACAGACAGACAGACCTGACCTCGTCCACCTCCCCTGCCAAGAAGGAGGGGAGATTTCACATACATTCGGTGACTACTGTGTGCCCAGACACATCAGTTATCTCATTTAATTCCCACAGGAGCCCTGTGAGGAAGGTGCTATTATCCCATTTAACCGATGGAGAAACTGAGGCCCAGGGGGTACAAAGGTGGCTGGTGGCAGAACTAGCACTTGAGTTCGTGTCTTTTGATTCTGGTCAAGGATAGAATCCCATGCTATTACCATACACCCTCCCAGCCAGCACCCTCTGCTCATAATGCTGAGCAAGAAATGGACATTCTGTAATAGCTGGCTTGTCCAGAAGCTGTTCTGTCCTGGGTGCTTCTCATACCTCCCCACATCTACCGGGAAAGATCCTATTAGTGCAGTTGAATGAGGTCCCCTAGCATGTTAAGTGACATGGCTGGGATTTGGGATCTCTTGAGAGAAAGGAATGGGATGTCAGCCTGAAGGGCAACCTCCCTACTGCCTACTCTCCACTGTAGTTGTCAGGCTTCTCCGAAGAAACAACCAGCAGGATTTAGGCTTCTCCAAAGAAACAACCAATAGGATATACTTATGAAGAAAAGGATTTATTATATGATAATGGGAACTGACAAGCCCCAAGACCTGCAGGCTGAATCAGTAAGCTGGAGAGCCAGGAGAGCCGATGATGGCGTTCTAGAGCAAAGGCCAGCAGGCTCAAGACCCAGGAAAAGCTGAGGTTCAGTTCAAGGGCAGGGTGGGAACAGACACTGTCCTAGCTGAAAGTCAGGCAGGCAGAAAGCATTCTCTTTCACTTGGGAGAGAGTCCACCTTTTTGGTCTACTCAGGTCTTCAACTGATTGGATGAGGCCCACCTTCACTGGGGAGAGCAATCTGCTTTACTCAGTTCCACTTTTTAAATGCTAATCTCATCCAGGAACACCCAGAATTATGTTTGGTCAGATATCTGGGTACTCTGTGGCCCCATCAGGTTGTCACATGGTTTACCCATCACACTCAACACCTCCCCTCTTCTCTGCATCCCCATCACTCACCTGCCCTGGTGTGCTGACCTGTGTGGTACACCAGCTCAATGTACCCAAGAGGCCAGGATCCCACTCTGTCTCCTTCATGCCCCAGTATGCTTTGTCATAGAGAAAACCTTAGAACAGCAGAGCTGAAAAGACTGGGGGATCATACAATTCAACCCCTCATTTATATGGGGTGAAAAAGCTCAGAGAGGCTCAGCCACTTGCCCAAGGTCCCACAGCAAATGAATGACAGATCCACGGCTTGTACCCAGGTCTCTGGACCAGTCTAGCTTGAATGAGATCCCAACAAGTTCTGTAGCAGCCCAGGGACTCTCCCACCACCCTCAGATCTCTTTAGTCCAATGTCAAGTTCAAAACTTCAGGAATGATGTGTGGCAGGGGCCATCACAGTGTTGTGAAGTGATTGTCCTCCAATTAAAATAAATAAATTTAAAAAAAAAAACTTCAGGGAAACAATGCAAAATGATTCCTTTGTTGTCATCATTGGGTCATGCAAAAGAAAAGCAGAAGCCTGTCTTCTCCCTTACTCACTACCATCCTGGGGTCATTCCTTACTCATTGCAGAATGTCTGTCAGGGTCAGGTCCCCAGGCCAGGGATGTCACATGGGCCAAGCTAGTGTATGCCAGGCAGTCTATCCCTGCTCCATCCCGACGGCATTCATGTTGTACCGATCATTTCTCTACAACCAACTCAGGCCCCCTCAAGCTTTGAGACCCTAGGGTGGAGCAGAGATTAGAGCTCATTAATCCAACCACCCCTCCCCAGCCCCTCACACCCCATCTGTGCTGAAGATTTGTCTGGTCTCAGCAGAAGAAGGAAGTCAGGTTTCTTCTGGTACCCCAGCCTACGCAGTGGAATCTGACCCTGCCACTCTCCAGTAGGCTGATCTTGGGAAAGCCACTGCCCATTTTGTACCTCCGTCTTCTCATCTGTACGATGGGGGTAACACAACTCCTACCTCGCTGGGCTGTGGGGACACTAAATGAGATAATGGAAGGGAAATGGTCTGGCTTGGGTAGGTGCCTGGTGAATGCGAGTTGAATCAGACTCCTCTCCATGTCTAAACTTGCTTTTTCAGAAGCAGTGTTGCCCATGGTGGGGGCTGCACTTAAAGCCTCACTTTCTCATGCTGGAATGGGAAGACATGCCTCATTAAAAGGAGTGTCTGGGTTCCGACTGGGAAAATGGGTTTCTGTCTGTATCTTCCCTGCAGTCCCGTTCACACGAAAGGTGGGAGGTTGCGGGAGTGTAGACACTCCCCTCGATTGGACCTGGCTCCAGCCATCCCTCCCTATGCAAGTGAGAATGCAGATCTCTCCCCTGAGCCCAGGGGTCTGGGGAGGGGAGTCGCGGTGCAGAAGCAGCTTGGCCTGTGCAGAGGGGAGTGGTCATGCGTCTCCCAGCACGTGAGCACGTGCTGCCAGGCTCAGTGCCCACAGCACTGGGACCCAGGATTCACACGAGTGACCCTGGCTCCTCGATGTGCCTTTAGATGCCATCAGTGACACAGTCTTTCTGTTGGGGTTCCACGGTGGGTTCACACCTCTAAATGTCTCTCTCCCGACAGCCTGACAGGTACGTCGGTCCCAGATCTCATCGTCAGCACCAACCATCAAATGTGGCTCCTCTTCCAGACAGATGGCAGTGGCAGCTCCTTGGGTTTCAAGGCTTCTTATGAAGGTAACTGATGCCGTGGGGGAGCCAATGAGTCAGACACTTGGGGTCTGCTTTAAGTCAGCAAACCCTGGGTCCAAATCTTGGCTCTGCTCTGTACTAGGTTCCTCTCCTTAGACCTGTTATTCGACTTCTCTGAGCCCCAGCCTTCTCCTTGGTCCAGTGGGTCTCCTTGGCTGTTTTGAGGATTATCTGGGGCCAGTCACTTAAAGTGCTGGCTCCCAGCACCAGGCACACACATCAGTTCCACCCCTGATTCACACCTGGCCTGTGTAGACCTTTGCAAGTCCTCATACTTGCTTACTTTTTGAAATCTTTGAACTGGAGACAGTAGCTTCCCAAGCTACCCTATTTGGCTGTCATGGTGATGAGTGACTGTATGCACAGGGCTAGGGCCAGACACACACCACTGGTGACCTGAGGAGGGTGCAGACGAGGGTGACCTTCATCTCTTGGTGGGAACAGGCACTGAGGGAACAGCAGTCTGGGCTCCAAGAGATATTGTCACGATCATTCATCTTTGTATACAGCCAAACCTCCTGATGGCAGATGGCTGCCAACGCAGATCCCCACAACAAGATCCCCATCACAACACCCCCAAGTCTTTTGGAAGGCCTTGTTAGGTACCCGACCCTAGACTAGCACTCGGGGAACAGATGCAGCAGATCTAGACCTTCACCGTAAAGGACCTGCATGGTCAGAGGAAAAAACAAATGAGCTATCTTTTTTTTTTTTTGCGGTATAATTGCCTTACAATATTGTGTTAGTTTCTGCTGCACAGTGAAGTGAATCAGCCGTAAGCATACATATATACCCTCCCTCTTGGACCCCCCTCCCACCCCACCTCCATCCTACCCCCTAGGTCATCACAGAGCACCAAGCTGAGCCTCCTGTACAAATAAGCTATTATTAAAGCAAGATAATCATCGCCAGCAGAGCCAGTGGGAGCATAGAGAAAGGCTGGTCATCCTTTCCGGGGTATCAGGAAAGGCTTTATCAAGACAGTGAGTTGTCGGTCTAAAATGACGAGGGGGCTACCAGACAGGGGGCAGCTGTGGGGGAGAGGGGCATCCTCCCACACCTCATTCAGAGATGGTGTCCTTCTCCATGGGACCCTGCGCATGCTGCGTGTGTGCATGCATGCTAAGTTGCTTCAGTCATGTTCAATTCTTTGCCACCCCATGGACCAGAGCCTGCCAGGCTCCTCTGTCCTTGGGATTCTCCAGGCAAGAATACTGGAGTAGGTTGCCATGCCCTTCTCCAGGGGATCTTCCCAACCCATGGGTCAAACCCACATCCCCTGCATTGCAGGCAGATTCTTTAGCCGCTGAGCCACCTGAGACGCCCACACAGGTCCCTGTAGGGGGAGCAGCTCCAAAGGTCTCTCACTGCACTCAGGCTGCCTCACACCTCCCGTGGACCAGGACCTGGCCTCTGTGACCCAAATGGGTACACAGGGACTGTACTCATCTCCTAAGGGCTGCCCTAACAAACCACCACCAACTGGGTGGTTTCAACAGCAGAAGTTTATTCTGTCACAATTCTAGAGGCCAGAAGTCTGAACTCAAGGTGTCAGGAGGGCCAGGCTCCCCATGAGATTCTGGGTAGACCCCTTCCTTGCTTCTTCCTGGCTTCCGGTGGTGGCCGGCGATCCTTAGCTTGTAGCTGCATCATTCTAATCTCTGCCCCTCATGTTGCACGTCCCTGTGTGTCTCTCTGCTCTTCCCGTGGAACATCAGACATACATCAGACTCACCGTCTTAACTTGATTACTTCTGCAAAGACCCTATCTCCAAGGAAGGTCACATACACAGGGGCCAGGGGGTGAGGATTCTGCACATCTTTTCTGGAGAACACGATTCAACCCATAACAGGAGGCCACTCCTTATTTCCTGCAGGAACACTGTCACACCTTGATGCCCACTGGGGTCGGGATGATAGAGGAACTGTCCTCAAAATAGGAAGCACACCTCTGAGTGAGACAGACCAGCAGACAGAGAACTGGGTGACATGTGCTGAGTTCAAATCCTGATTCTGTCCCTTTCCAGCCTCTCCAGGGCTCTGTGTCTTCATCTGTGAAATGGAGATAATAACAGGCCATTGGGGACAGTGCTGCAAATTATAAGGTGATGAGTGAGTTAACTAGTGAGTGAGTCCAACAAAGGTCCATCTAGTCAAGGCTATGGTTTTTCCAGGGGTCATGTATGGATGTGAGAGTTGGACTATAAAGAAAGCTGAGAGCAGAAGAATTGATGCTTGTGAACTTTGGTGTTGGAAAAGACTCTTGAGAGTCCCTTGGACTGCAAGGAGATCCAACCAGTCCATCCTAAAGGAGATCAGTCCTGGGTGTTCATTGGAAGGACTGATGCTGAAGCTGAAACTCCAGTACTTTGGCCACCTCATGCGAAGAGCTGACTCATTGGAAAAGACCCTAATGCTGGGAAAGACTGAGGGCAGGAGGAGAAGGGGACGACAGAGGATGAGATGGTTGGATGACATCACCGACTCGATGGACTTGGGTTTGGGTGAACTCCGGGAGTTGGTGATGGACAGGGAGGTCTGGTGTGCTGCAGTTCACGCAGTCGCAAAGAGACGGACACGACTGACCGACTGAACTGAACTGAAGTGAGTAAGTACAGAGGTAGTTAAATGAATGTGCTCTTCTGGCACATAAAGTTATATATATGCAGGAAAGAGCCCCAGGCAAGAAATCAAGAGACCTTGATTCAGGCCCAAGCTCTGCCACTCACTTCTTTGGACATGGGAGTGGATTTAGACTCAAAGTTTCTAGGTTTCCCCATTTCAGCAGTTGCATAGATGTTTAGCAGTTACCAAAAGTGGGGAAGAATGATTCTGTGCCATCCATCTTCCCAAATCTTTCTACCGTATTCCCAAATCTTTTCATAGCTTATTCATGGCTTGAATAAGACCAAAGTCACATGAGTTTGAGATGGATGGTGGTCGCTACAGTCAGCAAACAGCAGGCAGAAAGAGCTCAACAGGGTGGAGCAGTTGGCTAAAGTACCAGGATAAGATGAAATGGGGAGAAATTTCAAGTCCTGTTTGAATGTTCAAAAATTGGCTGCTAGAATTTTTCCCAGGGAGTGAGTGACACTTTATTCTATTCTGATCAGGCATCAGAGAATTGGGCAGAGGTGTGGAGACCCCAGCTTGAGATGGATAAGGAGAGGACTTCAAGTCAAACCCAGTGAGAAAGGTTAACAGCCCCCTGAATGCTTTTTCAGAGAAAAGTGGACTCAGGGGAGACTTGAGAGCTGTGTCCAAATATTTGAAGGGTTGTTACGTGGGAAAGGGGAATTGGGCTCGTTTGGTGTGATTTCATTTTAAAAGAAGGGGACCCATCGTTTGTGGAGAGCCTATGATATACCAGAAGCTGACCATCCATTGTCTCATTGAATGTTCATTGCACAAACAGTGTCACGTAAAGACTTGAGATCCCTTGGGGACCACTCACTTATAGGGGTGGGGATGCCCAGCAGGGAGGACCCTGACCCTGCCTCCATCTCCCCCTCTCCTCCTGTAAGCCCTCATTTAAGAGGGGATTTGTGGCTAAGCACTAGCTTGAAAAGTACCACTCCATCTCATTCCATAATTGCAACTCTGTGATGATGGCTGCTCTTTTATAGTAGAGGAATCGGAGACTCAGAGGGTAAGTGACCTGCCCAGGGTCATACAGAAGTGTGGGACCCGGCAGAGTCGAGATTCGACCCCGGTCTCTCCGACTTCAAAGCCCATGATTTTCCTCTTATACCAGGAGCCCTCCAAAGTTGCAGAATTGCAATTCCTTATAAAATCGTTATGGAAGCCAAAGCTCTGCCCTAATCAAGGGGGCCACATATCGTGAGCCTGGGGTCCTTGTTACTAGAGATTGGATGAGGTCATTTGTCCATTTCACTCAGTATTGATTGATATATGACCTGTATGAAGCTGGGGGCTGAGGTTACAATAGGGGCACATAGACTTGACCTAAAAACATAATGCTATGTGACCGCTGGTCACGAAATAAGTGTGGGCCGGAGGACTTCTCAGAACCATGACAGAGTAGGAAGAGAGAAGAGAGTCTGGGCATCTAGAGACCTCACTAACTCACAGGGGCTACCTCAGTTCTGGGTGCAGAGGCAGCAGGTTCCGTGAAGATAGAACGGACTCTGGACTTGGACCCGAGCTGCTGAATCCCAGCACAGCCCCAGATGTATGACCTTAGGCAAGTCATACAGTCTCTCTGAGCCTCAGGTTCCCCACTGGTGAAATGGAGGCAATAATGTCAACCGTATCACACTGTTGTGCAGTGTTATGAAACGAGATTACAAAAGGCTCCTGGCACATTGCCGGGAGCACAGAGGTGCCGTGCCCTGGGGGCCAAGAAAGGCCCTGATGACCACTGCCCTCCACTCTAGGGTACATCCTCCTCTGCAGGGACACAAGTCTCTCTGTCTGTCCCCCAGGTGTCCCCAGCTTCCTCGGATAGCCCTGGTCCTAGGTCCCTGCCTCCCCCTCACTCCCTAGGCTGGCTGGGAAAGGAAGTCATTCACGGTGGCTATGGTGAAGCTTATGGAGGCAGAAGTGGCAGAAGGCAGACCCTTGTCTCCAAGGGTCTCAATCAAGGTTTCAGAAAGAGTTGGCACCTTGTCCAGCAGGAAGAACCCAGGAAGGATTACATGTTGGGATGGGCCTGCCTTTCCCTTCTTGTCCTTCCACCTTTGACCTTGTGTTTGAGGGTCTCACACCTTCATGCTGAGTCAATGCCTTCTTTGTGGAAGAGGTGGGCGGCTGAGTTCCCTGGGGCCCCGATGTGACTGGTCCCTTCCCATCTGTTCTGGGCTTCTCTCCCTGCCACTTCCTGGGTCCTCTCCTCCCTGGCTGCTCCCTCTCAGCTCCTGCATGGTTCTCTCAGGGCAGGCGCTTCTCAGGCCCTCAGCTTTCATCCTCTTTCTAGAACCTTCCACCATTGATCACATCTACTCCCATGGCTTCAACCTAGCCTGAACCCTGGGGACTTTCAAATCTGCTCCCCAATAGACATCAGTCTACTTGTGACACATCTTACACAGCTTCCCCCTTGGATATCTCGAGCCCATCACATCTGGCTTAGGTCTGTTCTGGCTGCCATAACAAAATCCCAAAGACTGGGTAGCCTAAATAACATAACTTTATTTTCTCACGATTCTGAAGGCTAGAAGTTCAAGGTCAGGGTACCAGCTGATGCAGTTTCTGGTCAGGGCTGACTTCAGATGGCTGCCAGATGTCTTTCTGGCTTGCAGGTGGCTCCTTCTCACTGTGTCCTCAGAAGGCCTTTCCTGGATACGTGCACATGGATAGGGAAGAAGAATGCAAGTTCTCTGCTGTCTCTTCTCATAAGGACACTAATCCTGTCAGATCAGGGCCCCACCCTATGACCTTGTTTAACCTTTAGTATGTTCTTAGAGACCCCATTTCCAAATACAACCTCACTGAGGGATTAGAACTTCAACATATGAATTTGGGGAGACACGAGTTTTCAGTCCATTAACACCATCCAAAGCCAAGCTCTCCATCTCCACGCCCACCCCTACACCCCCGTCTCCCCTGTCTCCATACCCAGCGCCACTACCCGCGCCGTCACGCGGCCTCCCTTCCACTTCCTCCTTCTGCTGTCTCTGACTCAGTCCCCAGATTCTGTCAGCTTTCCCTCTGTCACTGATGTGACTGAGGCCTTCATCACCTCTCCCTCCACCCCAGCCTTCTGCCTCATGCAGCCCAGTGATCTTCCTAGAATCCAAATCTAGCATGGTTCCTGCTACATTAAAAAAAAAAAAAAACCTTTTTAAAAAAATATTTATTTACTTATTTGACTCCATCAGGTCTTAGTTGCTGCACACGGGATCTTCGTTGCATTATGCAGAATTTTTCGTTGCACTTTGAGGATTCTATAGTTGTGGCACACAGGCTTAGGTGCTCCATGGCATGTAAGATCTTAGTTTCCTGACCAAGGGTCAAACCCACATCCCCTGTGTTGCAAGACAGATTCTTAAACAGTGGACTGCCAGGGAAGTCCCAGATGACAACTTCTCATTGCTTTCAGGATAAAGCACAGTCATTCACATGGCATCCAAGGCCCTCTTTGATGATCATTCCAAGCCAAATGCTGGCTCCTATCAAAGCCCATTCTAGGCAGATGACAGGTTATTAATGTATCTGGTCCCACAGGGCCTAGCCCAGGGCCTGGCACAGTCAAGCACCCTTCCTCTATACCCTCTCAATCCCCTTTGGCCTGCTTTACCACCTCCCAGCACTCAGGTGCCAAGAGCCCACATTCCCCACTGTCCGCATAGGCTCTGGGGTCAGACAAACCCAATTTACAATCGAGTTCTGCCACTGGCCATGTGTGTGATCTTCAGCCAATCCCTCAGCTTCCCTCAGCCTGAGCTTTCTCATCTGTGAAGAAGGACTGATAAGCATTCATCTCATAGGAGTCTTGAGAGAATTCCATACAGTGATGCCCCCAGCATAGGGCCTGTGTGGTGTGTGTGTGTGTGCACTCAGTAGCCCAGTCATGTCTGATTCTTTGTGATCCCTTTGGACTGTAACCTGCCAGGCTCCTCTGCTCATGGAATTTTCCAGGCGAGAACACTGGAGTGGGTTGCCATTTCCTACTCCAGGGGATCTTCCTGACTCAGGGATCAAACCCTCATCTCTTGCACCTTCTGCGTTGGCAGGCAGATTCTTTACCACCAGCAAAGGGCCTAGCATTTAGGAAACACTCAGCTTAGAAGCCTGCTCCCCTCCCCTGGCTCCATAGTCCTGCAGCTCTCCCTCCAACCTAGACTCATGGCCCAGAGCTTCAGCATTACCTCTACCCCCATCTTAGCCTCCTTTTGTCCCAACTCTTAGGAAATTCCATACAGGACAGGACACCTTGGCTCAGGAATGGGAGGTTGACAGGGATACAAATGTTCCCGCAGGTGGTATGGGGCATTTGAGGCCGGAAACCTCTCCTAGGCATACCTGACCCCATCAGCATCAATACCCCTTGTGCCCCAGTTGAGGTAGAGAGAAGCTTCCTTCGGGTAGGCAGGTGGTACCGCAGTATCACCATCCCCTCCCATTAAAAGTTCAAGCCCCTGGGTGGAAAAAGTTGAGGGATTTATTTCCCAGAAATTCTTCTTGTTCTGTTTGTCACATCCCAGGTTGGAGTCGGGGAGGGGCCTCCAATTCCGTCAATATCCACATCCTCAAATCTTAGAAACTCAGGCCCCCTCCATGAGGGCAGCCAGCTGTAGGAAGCGCATTCACAGTTGCAATTGCTCTGCTTCCCAGCAGAACAAGAAATATTTAAGGAACAGGCAATTAGCACTTACCAGAAACATTATAAAATTACATACAACTTGCTAACAAGTTTTAGCATCAATCTGGGAGTCTCCTTGCTTCCTGACTTGGAGCCTGGAATCTGGCAGCCTCATGGGGAATCTAGGAGACTGGCCCAGAGGTGGAAGGAGCTAGGACCTTGACCCTGGAGATAAGGAGGATCAGGGCGGTAGCGATCATGTAGGAAGGATGCCAAATAGTCCAGGGGACTCACGTTGGAAATAAGGTCACCTGTGCATTCAGCATTGTTTAGGTACCTGTTATGTTACAGACACTGTTCAGACTGCAAGGAGATACAAGGGTAACAAGACAAGCTATGCCTTCACGCAAGTCACAGTCTGTCTTCACTAGAGTCAGAGGAAATGGGGTGTAGCAAGGAGGGGCCACTAACATTACTCGAGGGCATCAGGGAAGGCTCCCTGGAGGAGCTGGTGTCTGAAACTAACACTTGCTTGTAGAATGGAGAGGAGTTGATCTGACATCCCCAAGGGAGAACAGGCTAACTTAGCAGACACATCCCTAGGGTTGAAGCTCACACCTCTGCAGAATAAAGTCTGAGAGCAAGCAGGGAGAAGGTGGTCAAGTCTAGCCCTCTGCAGGTGATGCCCCTTCTCCAGAACTGAACACTGGCGGGGGCATCAGGGGACCCCTGCAAGAGATGGCATTGGAGCTGAGCTTGAAAGGAGGCCGAGGGTGACAGCCCAGCATCTTGACTCTGCTCCTTTCTGGACCCCGCCTTTCCTCCTTCCAGAGTGCCAAGCACATGGCCATTTTCAGCCCCAGGTCTATAACTTTCAGGACCTCTCCCTCTTCTTGCTTTATCCCCATAAGTTCAAAGGCCCAGACTTTCCAGTTTCGACAAGGAATGACATCAGGCATGGTCCCAAGATGCTCACTGAGTTTCCCTGACACCCTTAAAGCTTCCTCAGTCACCAGGACCCAGAGGTTTGCTAGGGGTGGTAAACAGCAGAGGATATTGCCCCGTTAAAACTTGGCAGGAAGTAATCTGCCAGCAGGGGCTTCCCTAGTGGCCCCCCTGTAAAGAATCTGCCTGCCAGTGCAGGAGACGTGGGTGCTATCCCTGGGTCAAGAAGATCCCCTGGAGGAGGAAATGGCCACCCACTCCAGTATTCTTCCCTGGGAAATCCCATAAACAGAGGAGCCTGGTGGGCTACAGTCCATGGGATCACAAAGAGTCAGAAATGACTTAGCAACTAAACTACAACAATCTGCCAATTGAAATATATTCTTTGAATATATGGGTTTTTGCAGATGGCAAGCTCCAGTTTGGGGCTGATACAAATAGTATGGGGCAACCTGGATATTCTTTATGTTTATCTTCACCCGTATTTACCATATTCACCCCTGTTTCCCAACCTCCTTCAGCCTGTGAACACACCCATAACAGTGTGATGGAGGGAGGAGATGGGAGGGACGAATGTCACCCACCACATCCACCCACACCTCCATCCCATTCGTGAAAAGTGTGTGCAGAGACCAGTGCACAGATTTCCAGAGACACACGTACAGGTGCACGCTGCCTCTTGCCTGCTTGTGACCTTCCCATCATCAGTAGAAAAGCGGAGTAGGATGTGGTTCCAAGGAAATCCATGAGATCCAGGCATGCCCAGGGGTCGTCTAAAGCACCAAAAGTGTCCTGGTCACCTGTCAGGAGCCTATGCTGGTTGAACAATGGGTCTGGAGCCCTCAGGATGCCTAAGGCACTGTGTTTGCTTCTGAAGATACAAAGAGCAGAAGGGGTGGGATTTCTGGTTTTAAGGAGCTGATCTGGACTCTTCATGGTCTCCTCAGACCATCTCTCCAGGCTCATCTCTTTTCATCCTCACCTCCTGCCACATTGAACTTCTGTTCTTCAAAATGAAGAAATAAATAAATTGTCCAAGGGGGCTGGGAGTGACACAGAGAGAGAGCAAGAGAGCGAGCTAAGTCTGCCTGAATGATTCAAGGGCACATCCCCAAGTGGGAAGCACTTGAGCTGACACTGAAAGAAGATTCTTTGTCTGACAGACAAGCAGGGGGTGTTCATTAAGGAGGAGCAGACAGCAGGTACCAACTTAGAGCCTTGTGAGAGCCAGCTGGAATCTGCCAGCAACAGCCAGTAATGACCTTGAGGAAACACCTCCTGGTTACTGGTCATGTGCCACATGCTGGACGTTTTGACAGTTGTCTTATATACACATACTCATTTAATCCTCAAAACAATGCTGCAAAGTGGCTCTTATTATTACCATTTCCATATTACAGATGACAAACCTAGGGCTCACGGAGGATAGGAAGTGTACCCAAGGTCTGCTCCTTGGTGTCAGGGCCAGGATGCAGACCCAGGACTCTCTGACTTCGGAGCCCTCACTTGTCATCCTGGCATTATTTTACCTCCCTGCAGGTGGCTCCTTTTTATGGTATTTACATCTCAAGGTAGAAGATGGACAAAGATAAAGCCAGGGTGGGAGGCGGTAGGCAAAGGTCCTGCCATGCCAAGGAGTTAAGGGTTTTCATCTGTGGATTATGGGAAGCCATGGAAGAATCAATGAGCAGGGCACACTAATGATCAGATGTTTGTTTCTAGCGATCTCACAGTGATTTGCAGAGTACAGAGTCCAGGGGAGGGGCAGGGGAACAGTTTTTGCTTGATGACACGCCCCAGGTGAGAAATTAAGAGAAGTGGGCTGAGGCAATGAGGGATGGGGTGGAGAGCAGACGGTGCAAGGAGGAACCACCAGGAAGTGGTCAGCAAGGGCCGATTCCCCTGTCTGCCTGGGAGACTTCCGTGAAGCCTTTCTGCTTCTCCCAGCCCCAGCCTGAGATCGGAGCGGCCTTGCTACACCTGCAGGGGTGGTGTGATAAGGTGCATCCCAGTGTACACTGTCACTGTCTCTAGCCCCACCTGACTGTGAGTGGGCCGGGGCAGGGGGCCGCGGGTCGGGCAGTTCTGCATCGTTAGCGCTGAGCGTGGCGTTGGCACAGTTCCCGTGCAGCACACATCAGCCGTGCTCCCACACAGAGCAGCGTGCTCTCTGTGCTCCAGACACTGTGCTAAGTGATCAACAATGCATAACCCAGGCCCGCCTCTGCAGGGCTTACGTTTCAGGGGGCGGGGGGGAGAGGAGAAACGAGGAGGCCACTGGAGGCCGGGGGGCACCAAGGGGCGGTGACGTGAATCCGCTTGTTCCTGACGCCCCAGAGACAGGAGGCTCCAGGAAGGTGAAGAGGTTTGCTCTTTTCTTTCACTGCTACACGTGCAGTGTCTGGAAAAGTAACTACTGAAATGAAGAGAGATACTTACAAACCAGTGCACAAAGGAAAAGACCAGAATGCCAAGACCGCAAAAGAAAAGGGAACCATCTCGGAAGCCTGGTTAGGGAAAGAGCTCGGAGGAGGTGACGTCTTAGGCTGAAGTCTGTCACGTGAGCAGTGGGCCCTGGGACATCAGGGAGGAGAGAACGCTGTAACCCAGGCCAAGGGGACAGGGAATCAATGGAGGAGCGAATGACATCCCACCCCATTGGAAAGACAGTGAATCCTAGCTCACACTCACTGCCCCCCGTCCCTCTGCATGGCGCTCCCTTCTTGGAGCTCATCAAGTAGTGAATTTATAGAGACACAAGACGCAGCTCCTTTTCTACAGATGTTGTCATGAAAGAGGATTCCAATTTGGTATTAGAAATGGAAAAACCTGGGGAGAAGATGGTACGGTTGATCACCGACGATAGGGATGAAACAGCAGAGAAGGGGAAAGCGAATACGCAGGTGGAGATGGAATTCTGAGGGTCTTTGAAGCTCGCATCTGGTGTTCGCCAGCTCACTTCTGGTCAGCAGAAGGAGGGAGGGAGACAGATACACACTTATAAAATGGAATTCTATTAAGCCAGATAACAGGAAGCTGCATGCATGATCTTCTCCAAGTCAGAATTTGACTTAGGGATCCAGTTCTGGGCTCTGACCTCAGATTTGGTCAGCATCAGCCAGGAGGGTCAGGTTCTCATGCCTTTTCCGGCAGGAGGGCAACAGAGACTTGGTTTCTGGCTGTTTTCAGCAGGAGTCAACCCTGGGTTTGGAGGGAAGGTCTAGATCAAGACATCGGGTGTCTGAGGGCCAGAAGCCAGCCTGCAGCCCCCCAGTCTTCCAAAAGGCACTCTCGAACCACCCTCTCTGTTCTTCCTCTCTCCCCACCCAATCCTGATTCTGTAGTCTGCACCTCCCTCTCTTCAATGTCTTGGACCTCTTCAGCAAATGCACCCTTAAACCTGACTCCCCCCGAGGTCACCATTCCTAGGAGCCCTCTCCAGAGCGGGCAGCTCCTGTCCGCAGACCCCGTGAACCTGACCCTTGAGAGGTGGGCTCGTGGGCTTGCTCTCCAGTGCCTTCCACCTACGTGCACACCCTTCTGCTTTGACTCGGGCTGTCTCCACCTCTCCTGCTCACTCCCTCCTCGTCCAGGTCGCCAGCCTCTTCCTCTCCATCCTGAGTCTCGCCGTCACCTTGCTTTTCCATTTCTCAGCCTCCTTACCTCCTGTGGGTAGGGACCTTGCTCTCCGCACCTGTGAAGCCTCGATTCCACTCATCCTGCTCTGAAGCCCCTTGTGCCTTCTGCTCCTCCACCCACTCCTCCCTCTACTCCGTTCCCATCCTTCTCTCGGCTTCTCCATTCCCCATCCCCTCCTCTTCCTACTCTGTTCACTTCCTTCCACCATCAGCCTTGGCCCCTAGCCTCACCCATCAGCTGTTCTTCAATCAGTAGCCTCACCTCCCTGCCCACTGCCCTTCCTTTTCTCCACGTGCACGTGAACCAGTATACGAGGGCTCTGGGACAAGCCACACGGCCCTGCTCACGGGTGTCCCTGTAAACTAGCTTACCCCGTCTGTGGACCCGGGGCCCATGGCCGTGCGTCCAGCCACGATTCCTCTTCTCCAGGGTACTGTGGCAGACTTTCTGCTCAATGCTGCCTCCTTTTCCCCACGAGTGGTCCCCCGCCTGCAGCAAACATCACGACCCATCCTCCTCCTCCGCTGGCAGTGTAGAGCCTGTGTCATCACAAGAGCTCCTTCAGCCTCCTGCTCTCCTCCCTGAAAGGTCGCTGTGGTCACCTCTGCCCTCCCCCCGTCACGAGGGAAGGGGAGCTTCCTGATCTCTAGGGCAAGCCCCCAGCGTGCCCTGGTCCCGGGCCTCTTGCCTTCTCCAGAACCTCACGCTGTCACCGTCCATTTCAGCTGACCATTCAGTGTCCCTCGTTCAGCCATATTCTCCATCTCTGTCTCTCCCTCTCTCCCCCTCCCCATCATGTAATTACAGTCTAGTTTATTCAACTTTAAAAACCCTGCTCCACTGCCCCCTCAAGCCCACAGTCCTGTCCTCATAAGTTGCCACCTGACTTCTCGCTATTCGTTCACTTTGAAGAAGTGCTTTCTTCACGAGTCACCTCCTCTTTGTGGATCACCTTCCACGTTAAAATCCACATTGAGATGCCTAGTGAAATGAAACCCTTTCCCGAGTCCCCACCCTCTGCCATTGTCTGCACTCTGAAGTCCAGTCTCATCAGCAGGTCGCACAGGCCCTTTTGTGGGTTGGCCCTGGCTGCCTCTTCCGGTCTCATATCTCATCACCTTGTGGAAAGTACTCATGCTTATAGAAGGGCAACGTGGCGTGGCGGTGAAGAGCCCTGGAACCATACAATCTGGGTTTGGACCTTAGATCCACCATTTCCAGGCTATATGCTGCTGCTGCTGCTAAGCCGCTTCAGTCGTGTCCGACTCTGTGTGACCCCATAGACAGCAGCCCACCAGGCTCCCCCGTCCCTGGGATTCTCCAGGCAAGAATACCGGAGTGGGTTGCCATTTCCTTCTCCAATTCCAGGCTATATAACCCTGGGTAATTGCAAGACCTCTCTGTGCCTCGGTTTCCTCACCTTTAAAATGGGGATGGTAGTACCTAGCTCACAATGGCACTGTAAGGATGAAAGGAGTCAACCGTAGGTAAAATGCTCAGAGCGGCCGCCAGCACATAGAGTAGTTAGTTCTAGAACTACTAATTCGTTGTGATCACAGAGATGAGTCACCATCACTGCCAGTCTTGCAGTCCTGCCAGCAGTCTGACCCCTGTGACTCTGCACCGGCTCCTCCAGCACAGGAGGGGTCCTTCCTCTCCTCTCCCTCCCACTAAGGCCTTTCTCTTTTTCCCAACTTTATTGAGATATAATTAACACATAACATTGTGTCAATTTGAGGTGAACAACGTGTTGATTAAATATGTGCATATATTGTGAAATGATTACTACAGGAAGATTAGTTAATACACCCATCACGCATCACCTTACAACGTGTGTGTGTGTTGAAGACTTTTAAGATCTACTCTCTTACTAACTTACAAGAATACAACCACAGTGTCATTAGCCAGAATCACCATGCTATGCAGCACCTCCCCTGACTTACTCATCTTATGTTCGGAATTTTGTGTCTTTCACACACCTGTACCCGTTCCCCCACTCCCACACTTCCACCCCCCACCCACAACCACCATTCTACTCTGTTTCTGTGAGTTCATTTTTTTTCCTTTTAGATTCCACTTATAAGTGAGATCATCTGGCATTTGTCTTTCTCTGACTTATTTCACTTAGCTTAACGCCCACAGGGTTCATCCACATCACAAATGGCAGAATTTCCTTCTTTGTGGCTAAAAATATCCCAGTGTACATGTATGCCACATTTTCTTTATCTGTTCATCCATCAGGGGACATGTAGGTTGTTTCTAGGTCTCGGCTGTTTCGAATATTACTGCAATGAATCCCACTTGTTCTTTTTACCTGCTGGCTCCCGCACAGACTTCAGGCCTCAGCTTAGACATCACCTCCTCCAAGAAGTCTTCCCTGATGCCTGGGCTGAGACTGGGATGAGACAAGAGAGACATGGGGGCACCCAAAAACTCAGCAATAAATAATATTGGATTGGCCAAAAATTCATGTAGGTTTTTCCATAACCTCTGATGGAAAAGCCCAAATAAATTTTTGGCCAGCCCAATATTTTAATGTTCTGATTTTTAAAAACCAAGATGAATGCAAAATATCCAACATTTTTAAAAAATCTCAGTAGTGACTCTGATGCCCAAGACTAGGATGAGGCAAGCAAGGTGAGTCATCAAGTGCTGAGTCAGATCTGGTCTTTTTCTTAAGTTCTAGTGTCTTTCTTCCTGTTGGATTTGATTGACCGGCATCAGTTTTGATTTTCTAAAAAACAAGACATTGCACTAAGGCTGAGTTTCTGGTGCTCCCTAAACTTTTGCGCCCAAGGTTAGTGCCTCACTACCCACACTCCCTCTCCAGCCCCACCTTCCAAGTGTGGGTTGTGAGCACCTTGCGTCGTGAACACTAGCTTCCTGGCCTAGACTGTTTAGTCTTTGAGAGCAGAGCCCACGTCCAGGTCTCAAGTGTCTGGCACAGAGACTGGCACGTCGTAGGTGCTCATTCTGTGCTTCTGGTCATCCTGACAGCAGGAGGAATGGAATGGGTGTGGACAGGGCCAGGCCTTCCCAGTGGAGAGAGCAGAGTGACTGCCTTCCTCCCCCTCAGGATGCTGCTGCTCTCAAGCCGGTCACACCCCCGGACTAGCGGATGCAGTCTGGGGCGCAGGCCCGTAGACCCACATTTACCTCTTCTGCAGCATCCCTGGGCCTCCCCAGGACACCTTACAGCTGGGTCCCCTCCCAGACAGTGAGTTGCAGCTCTGCCTTCACACGTGGGTGTGACACAGCTCTGTCACACGTGTGTGACTTCTGCAGCTCTCAGCCGGCCTGCAGTGGAAGTCTTCGCCAAGGCCCCGTGTCCCTGAGAGAGCATGCTTGGGGACACCGCAGGAAGGAGGGGGCCTTGCCGCTCGCTTCTCCAGGCTGACTCGTCTCAGGGCCTCTGCTTCCGTTTCTTCAGGTCTCCTGGGGCTCCGGGACCTGGAGCAGAGGGGCCACCTTCCCGGGAGCGCCTCCCTGGCTGCCCTCCCCCGGCCCCGGTAGGAGAAGAGCTGGCTTCAGAGGGGGGTTGACTTCTGCTTTCAGGCGTGCGTAGAGCGAGCCATCAGGGGCATGCCTGAGAGGAGAGGAGGATGAGCTGACCCGCACTGGAGTCCTCAGGCCTCCTTCCTGGCCACACAGACCCTCTTTTCCCCGAAACCAAGGACAGCAAGAGCTGTTTGACTTAGATCTCTCTCTCACACACAGACACACAATGACTTTCTCTCTCTCTCACACACTGCCCCTCTGTCTTTCTCATACACACACACTCTGACTCTAACACACACACACTCTCTCTCTCACACACACACACACACACACTCACGCAATCCCAGCCAAAGAACACCTCGTTCTGCCTGCTCTCAGCAGTGGGCTGGAGGCCCTGGCTTGGGGGAGGAGGACCACGAAGGTGACAGTACTCACCATCACTGTCCAGATAAGGCAGCAGCGCCTGGGGCTCGCCTGACCCGAACCCAGGACCCAGCAGCTGTGGTGAGAGAGTTCTTTGCAGAATCACCCCTGCCAGGGCCACGCACAGCAACTTTGGGGACCGTGGCCCCGACAGCCCATAACGGCGCCCACGGAAAAGGCAGGGTCGCTTTGGCCTGACAGTCCTGGGAAGGTGTCCAAAAACTCCCACCACTCCAGCCCCCTGAATCACAGGACTCCTGCTGTCCTCACCTCACCATCTGTCACTTCATTCATGACTCGGAGTCCTTCCTGCAGGGCGCCTTCCTCCCGGGGATCCGAGTTCCTCCTCCCAACCCCCTCCCCTCCTCCGCTCCTGCTCCTCATCTCTCACATCACCAAACTCGTAGAAGTGCGGGGGCAACTCTGGAGGAAACTCCAGGGCCGTGGCCAGGACAGAGGACTTCCCCGGAGTGTCTCAGTCCTGTCTGACTCTCCCACCAGGCCGTCCACCCGCCACGCCCCTGAGTCTAGACCTCCAGAGCTGTCTGGGGGTTCCCACCCACTCGCTGTGTGACTCACCACTGTTGGATCCCATGAACTTTAAAAGCATACTTAATGAGTCCTTTGTTTTTCATTTTACCTTGCTCCCATCTCAAGCAGAATTAAAAATATATCTTCGTGAAAGTGCTTCCAGGTCAGAAGGCAGTGGATATTGATTCTCACATCATCTCTGGGTGGGGAAAGGCAGGCAGCAAAGGCAGCCTCCCTCTCATCTTGTTCTTACTTCCACTGCTCAGGAAGGGACTGAGCCTGAAATCTACCAGGGAACAGGCATAATCTGAATGCAGAGTCTGGTCAGTGAAGAAGGCTCCAAACCCTGTGAACCTGTGAATTCCTAGGACGGGTATCTCGCAGAGAACCTAGACCCACCTTCCCTGAATGGAAACAGCTGAGCACCTGGAGTGTTCCTTATGGGTGCGGAGTCCCAGAGCCGGAGGGCCCGTTCCTCCCAGGACGCTGTTTTAAACAGGACCTTGCAGGGCTTCTCATCAAAAGCCCACGGGGTCTGTCCGAGCCCAGCCCTCCTGGCAGAGGTGCAGCGTGGCGCCCCGGCTTCGGGCGGTGTGGAGTCACCACATGTGTCTGTTTTCTCCTCTCCTCTCTTGCAGAGATCGAGCAGGGCAGCTGTGGAGATCCCGGCGTACCTGCCTACGGCCGGCGGGAAGGCTCCCGGTTCCGCCACGGGGACACCCTCCAGTTTGAGTGCCAGCCTGCCTTTGAGCTGGTGGGGCAGAAGGCAATCACGTGCCAAAAGAATAACCAGTGGTCGGCTAAGAAGCCAGGCTGCGTGTGTAAGTGAGCGGGGAGGGGGGCCGCTTCTACTGAGCAGCTGGGGACCCCTGTCCTAGCTTATCTGGGGGCCCCATCCTTGGGAAACTTGTAGGGTCGTAACCACAGTTTCACTCTGGTTGGTTTCTTCTCTTTCTTGAAACGTCTCTGGCTGAGTCCTCATTTCTGGCAGTGACGTGGACGGTGTAGCACTGAGCGTGCCTGCTCTTGACACTTGGGGCTCCTTCGACACTGCCTTCCTCTCCTGGTGACCCTCGCAAGCACTGTCAAATGCAGACGTTTCCTCCTCACCCTTCTAGTTGTTGGTGAGGCCACACAGTCGAGCCAGGGTGGGAGGTGCTGGCAAAGCTCGTAAGACTCTAGATGCTCTGCCAGCCTGGGGGTACTGCGGGATACCATGGCCATGCCGGGACACACAGGTTTCATCCAATTGCTTCCTCTTGCATCAGATGTAGGGAGGGGTTGGGATCCAGCTGTCTTTGAATTGTTGATCTTTGGGAGAAAGGGTTGGAGTTGAGTGCTCTGTTCTCTGGGGACAACAAGGATTCTTTCCTTCCCTCCTCTGGGATGGTCTGACTTTGCTTTCCGGCGCAAATAATACTTTAAATAAGTCCTGGCTCCCAGGGAAATCAGCTAGCGTGAAGGGGCAGTGTGTAAAGGAGCAGGCTTGGTCTTTGTTCAGACATCAAAGGTTCCCCCTCTCTGGGCTATCATCTCTTTTTCTCCCAACGCTCACCCCCGCCACCCTCCATCTCTTACAATCTGCTTTCCCCGGGGAAGGGCCGACAGCCCGACTTCTCTTTTCCCTTCTCAGTGGGTTTCTCAGGTGCTGCCTCGTAGAGAATGTTGGCCCCTCGCGGCGGGGAGAGGAGTAACCTGGGAGACTGTAAGGAATATCTGTGATGATGGAGAGTTTGGCTCGGGAGTGGCTGAGCCGGGTCATACCACAGTGACTACTTCTCGAACAACCAAAATATCACTTTGTGTAGTTGGCAAAGCATTTTTGATGATTTGTGAGTTTTATGTAAAGATTCTTGCAGAGGTTTTTAAAGATCAAATTGCTCTTAGATGCACATTAAGCAAATCAAATTATCGAAAAATATATTGGCGTGAAATCAGTCACGGCTCTCTGGCCTGATGTGGTTAGAACATAGTGCCTGAGAACATGCACCCTTGGGAGCTGGGGGTGGGGGGCGGGGGGCGGGGGAGGTTAGCAGGGAGCAGGGCTGGGCAGGTTCAGAGATGAGCCTAGGGCGGAATGGGCATGTTGAGTGGAGCCCTGCAGAGCGGGTCAGAGTCAGGACCTCAGAAGGCAAAGGTCTGGACTGCAGGAGTCCCAAGTAGCATGGGGGCTCCATCTCTGAAATCCATCTGGGTGAAACAAGGCAGGGAGAACTGGAAAGGGTCAGACGTCTCGCGCAGAGAGCTGGCAGGAGTGAAGTGTGCCTCAGAGCCAGCCGGTGACTTAGAACCAAGATAAAGCTCCCTGCTCCACAAACTGAGAAATGCAGGTAGCGGAATGCTGCCTCCGGGAGGCAGGGGGGTGGGGGGGTGCCTGTCACTCAAGCCCTCCAGGAATTTATTTGACCCTTTGGCTCTTAGAAGTAGTTTCAGGAAATCTCTCTGAAAACTTCAGTCAGTGCTGCTCAGCAGGCCCTCTGCTTCCAGGAGGAAAGCTGACAGGATGTTGAGCACTGCTTACAATCAGCTGAGAAGAAGCAGAGGGCAGAGGAGTCCTGGCGGGTACCGGGGCGGTGCTCTCTGTGGTTTAAAACAAGGAGGAGAAGCCTGAGGCTTATTGATGAGAACCGGGAAGCAGGCACTCTGGGGGTGGGGGGGGGGGAGGATGGCACTTCTTCCAGATGATTCTGAGAGATGGGGGTGATATCCCCAAGGTACTGCCATCACTAAGGTATTTCTGATCGTGTCGGTGTAACAGACATGGCTGGAGTCTCAGGGATGCTGGCTCCGGTGGAGGAGGCCCGAGAGGACATGCTGGCCCCAGGCTTTTGCACCATGAGCAAGGTCACAAGTGGGTGCCATCTGTCAGCTCCCTCTCTACTGAGTCCCCAGCCCCTAATCTGATGCATCCCTGGGTTTCAGGCTTTGCCTTCCGGGAAATTCCGGTCTAACTCATGGTGAAAGATGGTACTAAGAAGATCTGGGTGCGCTGAGAGAATTAGGGATTCAGCATCTGGAGACCTGTGTCTTAGTCTCGGCTCAGTTTCCTGGCTCCGGCCAGGGCAGCTTCTCTCTGAAGTTTGCTTTGCTGATCTATCTGATGGGGTTGCACTCCCCAATTCTAAGCCTCTGTGATCATATTTACAGAAAAAGACAACTATGACACGGACAGTCCTCACATTTTCCATCATGAACACTTGAAAACCACTTTCTAAAGTGGGTCATTTATACAGAGCTCATTCTTCGAGGGATAAAGTTAAAATGTGGCATTCTTCTCCTGACCCCAGATCAAATATTTATTATAGTGTGTGATCCTATAATAGATGTGTGATCCTATAATAGTGTGTGATCCGTAGAAAAAAAGGACAATATCTGTAAGCATTTATAACAATATAGAATAGTCCAGCCAGTCTCTGTGTTTTATAATATGGTCATAAATGTACATAAAAAAGCACCTCTAGCAAATGTCAGCTTAAGTGCCCTAAGTTTCAACATTAGTCATGATAAATATTAACACAATATTTAGCAAACAATGTCGTTCTTTCCTTCTGAGGGTGTAGAAGAGGACTTGAAGTTGGGGGGTGTTTTGAAGGCCCAGATTTCTTTGAACATTTGTCCAGAGAAGTGCACAGCAGTGCATTGTTCTTCTCTTGAAACATTTTCTTCAAAACAGTTCCTTACTCTGGAATGGCCCTGCCGAGACGACACAAGTACACTCTTGCCTTCATGTTCCAAAACATTTTCTGTAGCAAGCAGGGACTTCGGAATCATTTTGTTGGCTTGTGAGCTGTCTTCACAGTAGTAGATGTTCAGTAGATGGTCTTTTTTTTTCATCTCGATTTTAAAGAAGATGATGTTCCTCACCGTGAGAAGCATTCTGAAAGAAAGGATAAAACCGGCATCTTTTCTCTTCCTCTCTCCTCCTCGTTGGCTGATTCACATCTCCAGGGATCGCTGCTCCAACGCAGGTGGCAGCAATGGCACTTCCCATCCATTCAGCGGTATTCATACTGCGTGTCTACCCTGTGCCAGGCTCTACCTGGAGAACTGGTGCTCAACCCGGGGTCCTGGGGAGAAAGCGCCCCCCAGGTTTCAAACACCCTTCACCTTCCCAGAAACTCTGCCTGTTTCACTGGCTTCCTTACAAAAGCACCATATGGGAGCCTCTCCCATATAACCCTGTCCCCTTCTTTCTCCACAACAAGAGATACAATAGAAGGAAGATACAAATAACCGATGGTGGTTTGCACAACACTTGATGCTTTGTTGACAGGCTAGCAGAACACTTCACACTTCATAAGGAAGCCAGGAAACCAATTATCAGTCCATTAGCAGCCACTTGCAGAAGAAGTTTCAAAACAGCCTTCACCAGAGAAATGCCAAGACCTCGCAGATGCCAGCTTCCCTTGGCCATTTTGTAAATCACCAAGAGAAGGCGTGAATCCTAATTGCTCGGTCCCTACTGTATATGGCATAGGTGTGAAATGAGAATACACAGGATGCATACAGTGTGAGTTACAAATCAGCAAGCGGTCCTTGAGAGACCAGGGAAGGGAGACGTCGGTCCTCAGGGGCTCAGGGAAAGTGTCACAGAGGATACGGGCTGGAGGGTTGGGAGGTAAAGGAGGGTGCTCCATGCAGGGATGCTGCAGGATATGGTCCTCTTATAGCACCCTCCCGACCTTTCCCCGCTGAATTACGCCCCTCAACCACTCCCTGTCCACGCTCTGGACACACACACACACACACACACACACACACACACTCAGATTTCTTTCTGGTCAGAGGAATGGACTGAGTCCTCGGGTCACTGGGATTCTCAACCTCAGCACTGCTGACCTTTGGGGCCAGATAATTCTTTTGTGGGAGGTGGTCTTGTGCATTTTAGGATGTTTTAGCTGCATCCCTCCTGTCCCACTAGAAGCCAGAAGCACACACCGCCGCCGCACCCCCCACCCTTCCCGCCCACTACTAGCTGTGACAATCAAATACGTCTCCAGACGTTGCCTGTATCCTCAGGGGGAAAAAGTCACCCAGGATGGAGAACTACCAGTATAGGATAAGCTGGTCTTGTCAGATTCTAAATACGATGAAATCTGTGTATTTGCGTTTTAAGTTAGGTCGTGATTAGAAACTATAGAATAGTGACAGTGAGGAAGCATGGGGTAAAGGAAGATGCCAGTGTGTCTTACATGTTTTGTCATTGGGAAGATAGGACTCTTCCCTACAGCATCATGGAATATTTATTCTCTTATTTTACAGATGATAGCAAAGTTCAACTAGGCTCAGAGGTTATAGAACCTTAGATGATGGGTTGGAATTTGAACTGTTAACTGACAGTTGGCTTCTGTTCCAAATGTACACTCTCTCTATTGCCCCAGATTTCCAGAATTCAAGAGGTCAGTAAGGACATCGAGAGCTTAGGACGACAACATTAGTCCAGACTGAGAAACAAACTGTGGTCTGAGCTACTCCCACGAAGTAACAGGAATTGACAAGAATGAAACAAATTCACGAGGACTAGATCCATGACCCTTGTTGGGACTACACTGGTATTTGCGCTTGTTATTCAGTCACCAAGTGGTGTCCGACTCCTCGTGACCCCATGGACTGCAGCTGGACAGGCTTCCCTGTCCCTTACCGTTTCCCAGAGTTTGCCCGAGTTCATGTCCATTGAGTCAATGACACCATCCAATCGTCTCATCCTCTGTCACCCTCTTCTCCTCCTGCCCTTGATCTTTCCCAGCATCAGGGCCTTTTCCAATGACTCAGCTGTTCGCATCAGGTGGCCAAAGTATTAGAGCTTCAGCATCAGTCCTTCCAAAGAGTATTCAGGTTGCAATATACCTTTGTTGAAGGCATTTTTTTCATCTTTACTTTTTCTCATTCCTTCTACTTACCATCCATTTATGCATCCATTTTGATGTATTGAGCACCTACTGTGTACCAAGTCAGCTGCATGAGTAGTTGTGGCTAATCCTGGTAAAATTCTAAACTGGGGGACCTCTAGGGATGATCCTGCTCAGACTGAGGGGGAGAGATCTTAGTGCCATGTCCATACAATGTACTGTAACTCTTTCAAGGAGTATCTGGAGTCCAAGGACCTCTACTCAGCACAGGCTTTTGGTATACTCTAGTATTTTAGAAGTTTAAATTAATAAGATATTCCTAATTTCACTTCCTTCAACCAAAGCCAATTTCAAATTTGTCCATTCCTTTCTGATTCTTACCTATGCACACACATATTTCATATGGTTTTAATCAAAGTGAACATACCATCTTGCATTCTGTCTTTTGAAGTTCGTGGTTTTAATCAAAGTGAACATATCATCTTGCATTCTGTCTTTTGAATTTCATATTATATTGCATATCTTGTCATGTTACCAGATGTCTTTTGTACTTTACCAGTGTTAAAATCTATGGAATATTCTGTCTAGCGAGTGGACCATGACGTAGCCAGTTATCCTCTGGGGGAAATGCAATATAGCTCAATTATTTTTATATAAGCTTTTAACATCCTCAAGCCTGCATGCTCATGTGTGCTCAGTCATGTCTGACTCTGTGATCTCATGGACTATAACCCACCAGGCTTCTCTGTCATGGAATTTTCCAGGCAAGAGCACAGGAGTGAGTTGCCATTCATTCTCCAGGGGATCTTCCTGATCCAGAGATCGGCGAACCTGCATCTTTTGCATCTCCTGCATTAGCAGGCAGATTCTTTACCAGCTGAGCCACCCGGAACCCCATCCTCAAGCATATGACTTTTTTATATCTTTTCTTGAATTTTGTCCTTGAGGTAAATTTCCAGAAATGAGGTTGTTGGGCCAGAGTAGGAACATTTAAAAATACTTGTATCATTCCCCCAAAATGTTCTGCCAGGTCATAATGTCAGTAACAAAATCTTGAAGGTTAAGACCAAGATTCATATAACACATGTCCTTCCCATCCAGAAATATGGCATAGATTTCTGTGTTCATCTGCTTCCATTTTTCTAAATATTAACAACTTTATCATTTTCTTCATATAGGTCACATGTATCTCTTGTAACCTTTACCAGCACCACCAAACCTCAAGTATTTGTGTGGCCTTTTAAAAATTGCTAATTTAATAGGTATAAATTGCATGCATCACTCCAGCACACCCTTGTCAACTTCCATGAAGTGCCAAATGTTATGATAAGTGCTGCGAATCTAGAGATGAATTGGGCACAGCCCTTGACCTCAAAGAGCTCACTTTCACATGAAGATAGACATAATTATGTAAATTAAAGTGGGCTCTTGTGGTTCAAAGTTTACTTTTTCGTCTAGAAAGGATTGGTGAATCAGATGCGTTCAGAAACTGCCCCATGCAGGTTCATCTTTTATTTGACACACATTCATTGAGGTCCAGAGATGTGGCAGGCATCACAGGAGGTGTGTAACAGGGGAGCAACAACCCCTCTGTTCATAGAGCGTGGACTTTCATCAATGCTGTTAGAACAGTTGGGCCTCGAAGATGGGAGGACGGAGTGGGGGCCCTGCTGGGAAGAAAGCTGCTCTAATGGCAGTGCTGGGTTCTGAGAGAAGCCAGGGGGTCTGGGGCTCTGCAAAAGGAGGATGTTCATTGGATTCATTGACACACATATGCTCAAGTGTGCACACACACATGCACTGTCTCTAAGTACTTGGTGTGTAGTGGTTCCAAAAGGGGTTGACTGCTCCCAAAGTGAGTGAGTGAAAGAAGGGAGGTAGGGTCCATGGGAGTAGGATCTAGAGAGAGACTGCTGGGTATGCATGGCTGGAAGCGTGTCCCTGTTGGAGCAAGATGTGTCAGGATTTCCATTACAGGACTCTGGTCCTGGCCTTTCTCCAGCTGGCCGGGGTCCAGCCCTGCCCCCAGGGACTTGGGGCATTTGCTATTTGCAACCCCTGGGTAACAACTGTCTGTCCTGACATGTGGCTATGAGAGTGTCGTGTTGGAGTTTTCCTTTTCAATTTGAAGGCTCTTTCTATTTGATATACATATTTTCCCCAATCTCCAGCTTTCTTTTTTCTGTTTTGCTAGTTTGCATTGTACAGTTGTTTTACATATTTATGCAGACAAATCTCTCCATATTTGTGATTTCTTTTCAAAGCTGACAAAGTTATCATTCTGCCACCGATCTGAAAAAACAGTCTGTTCTATTTTTGGTTATTTGTCAGTAATTTGATTTTTTTAAAATATAATTTGTTAATCCATCTGGAGTTTATTTAGATGAATGTATGATATTGTCCAAACTATTACACAGTTTTCCAACACACAATTTATTAAGTAATTCATTTCCCTTTTGATTTGAGGCAAATGAATTATCCTATCACATTCTGAATCCTCGGATGTAGTTAAGTCTGTTTCTTGACTCACCGCTTTGTTCTGCTGCTCATTCCTATCTTAGCACTGGTATTGAATAATTTTAATTGTTGTTTTATAATATGTTCTAATATCTGGCAGAGCTGGAAACTACTCCTTCCTCCATTAATTATTTTCTCTTTCAGAATATTCATTGTTATTCTCATCTGTTTGCTGTTCAAGATTAATTTTAGAATCATTTTGTCATAGTAAAAAAAATCCTATTGGGATTTTGTATGTGCGCTCCTATTAAACTATAAATTAACTTCAGGAAAATAGGCATTTTTATACTACACAGCCTTCCCATCCTGAAACACGATGTGTCACTCTTTTGTTCATCTACTTTCATTTTTCTAAATATAACAGCTTTGTGGTTTTCTTCTTCATATAGGTCACATACTTCACTTGCTAGCTGTATTTTTAAACAGGCAGCTGCTTTTTCACTCCCCTCCCACCTCGACCGCAGTGCCCTGTTCACACGTGAGGCATGTCCAGTTTTCCTTCTTCGTGGCTGAATCCTTGCATCCCCCATAAATATTTAACCCCAAGTTTTCCAGGACAAGTGCAGTTTCAAGCATCCTTTCCTTCATCCCAGAAAATATGATCACAATAACTAGAGTCCTTGGAAACTGCCTCTTTCAAATGTTCAGAGAAAACTGGGATGAGCTGGGGTTTGAAAGCGTCAGCCTCAGTATGACAGATAATATTCCTGGTAATTGCTTGTGATCAGGTAGGGGCCATGATAAGGGCGGTGTGAGCTCCCTCTGCTGATAGAACGTTCTCCTTATTTCTCTGGGCTTCCATAAAGGTCCCATGATCCCACATGTGTCCCTGGGAGAGAAGCAGAGAACCTGGAGATGGCGTTGGTCCAACTTTGTCAATTTCAGGTCGATTCCTAGAAGTTGAACAGGATGGTTTCAGGCCTCCTTCCTCTGTTGCCCGGTCCCCCAGCACATGGGCACTGAAGACGTGTGCTAGTGTGTGGTGGAGCTGGGGGTGCCTGCTCTATAGACAGTCTGCAGTAACTCAAAGGGTTCGTTTTCCAGAGCAGAAAGTCCTGGCAGTGACGGGAGGTGGGAACTGTCTGTATCTGCTCCTGCAGTGGGGAATAGGCACTACAGTCGGGGCTGTGAAGCCTGCTGGGGCCACAAGGGCGGCCTGGGAAGAAGAACCTGGAGTTGAGGGAGACTGGGGCTGAGAGAACTGACCCTGGATGAACAGATGGCTCATGAAGAGGCCTGCCAGTATTTGCAATCAGAATATCCAAGGAAGTAGCTTCAACACTTGTCTCACCAGGCTAGAGTGGGTCCTACATTGCTTGTTACCATTGTTCTTAAATAGGCAGATACTTGATGGGGGAAGGTGGCCTCTGGTCCTCACCAGGGGAAGATCGTCTACCCGGGCAGGCCATCCCAGCCACGACAAGAGGCTGCCTTTTCATTAAGAGCTTCTCTCACAGCAGGGACTGGAGAGGAAACCAAGAATCAGGAAAGCAGCCCAGTCCCTGGACTGGGGCATACATGGTGGGGCAGAGATGGCAGGTGGGGAGGGTCCGGAAACTCTGTGCGCCTGTGGGTGTGCCAGGCTCCTCACAAGCCCACAAGTGCTGACTCTGGGGAGCCATACTCATGTTACCCCACTGGTTTGAGGGGATGGGACTTCCTGTGACTGTCGGCCTTGGCTGGGCTTGGCTCAGGATCTGGCTATAAGAACTGAGCCTGTAGAACCAAGGTATTCAGTGTACTGGAGGGTTGGGGTGGAGGGTCTCATCCGGCAAAGACTAGATGGGCAAGGATGGCTCTCAAAGGAGGCTCCCAGCACATCCAAGGAAGTAGAGTCTGCACTTTTCCTACCAGGCTACTGTGGGTCACAAACATCACTTGTTACCTTTATTTTTAAATTGATACTTTATGGGGGAAGGAAGTATCTCTGGTGGCCCTGCCCAATATAAAATGAACCCCAACCCAGCTAATTATTAGAATCACTCATAGACATTTAAAAATAGAGAATCTTGGTCTCATCCCCAGAAATCTTGATTCAGCAGGTCTGGGATGGGAGCCAGGAACTATTGTTCTAAAATCTTCCTAGATAATCTGTATCAGATTAGTGAACCCCACTAATAAGGAATACCCACTCTGTGCCAGTTGCTTGCAGGAGTGTTTGGGGTTGTTCCTGAGGGGCTTGTTCCCCTGATAGGATGGCAGCCTCTTGGGGCATGGGTTTAGAATTTATGTGGTCATATGTTGTGGTCATACGTTGCTATGAGGCTGGCATAATGTGGGTGGTTATGATGGTGGTGGCCTTCTGGGGTTTGAGCAATGTTGACCTCCATGTTGGGATCCTGGTGGGGAATGGGATGCAAAGTTCAGTATTGTGACATCACAACTCAGTGTTGCGATCACCTGCCTTTCATTTCTCTGAATGCAGCAGATGTGGAGGGGAGTCCTGCTCCACAGCTGACAT
Source organism: Cervus canadensis (assembly GCF_019320065.1). Classification (NCBI taxonomy): domain Eukaryota; kingdom Metazoa; phylum Chordata; class Mammalia; order Artiodactyla; family Cervidae; genus Cervus; species Cervus canadensis. Next base: position 106,529,511 of record NC_057387.1, read on the forward strand.
GGTGCTGCTCGGCCCTGGGACAGGGATGGGAATAATTCTCATGTGGTCCTTGTCCTCCAACAACTCATGATCTAGTGAGTGTGATAAGCACATTCTTTTATGACAAAGCAATCCTTGAATTACTGCGATTTAGAGATGTGGCCACAAAGTGCTGCCAGTACATAAGGAAGAAAAATTCATTCCAATTGGAAGATTCTCAGATTTCTTGGAGCATCGTGGGCAGAATTTCAGCCCAGTGAAACCCAGGAATCTATCCAGAACCAAGCTGCAGAAACAGCTTAGAACAAGGCCCAGACCAAAGGCCATATTCCTACACCTAAGAGTCCTGGTCCGAGGTATCTGGGCACCGCAGTCACCTGGGTGGACTGGGGTCTGGAAAAACTGACTAAACTTTAGGGGTCTTATCCTGCATTGTGACCTCTCCTTGAGGGTTGGGGCCGGGGAAATGGATATGTGCTTTTCTCACTTTAGCTTTCAGCTTTGGGATCAGAGCAAACAGGTTCTTTACCCTTTATAAAATTTTTGAATTTCTGTGTACACCAAGTGCATTCCCCATGCACCAGCCCAGACCGTGCCTTTTCCACAGCGCTCTGTGATGTCTGCTCAGAGAGCTATGGGAGAGACCCAGAACCTCTCTAAACAGGGTCTGTTTTCACAGCTGCTGATTCAGGGGCTGGGGCTTGAAGCTCTCCCAATACCCTCCCCCATCTGTGAGCCTCTAGACAAACTTGTCATCTCACTTGGAAGTACATCCCCATCAAGCTCTAGGTGTTGTGGGTGTTCTTGGGCTCTGAGGTTCCTGGGGAAGACACTGCTCACCTTTTGTAGGGACTGGATTTCAAGGAGAACCTTGGGCTGCCCTTATTGGGGGAACAATGACCCTTCCTTTCTTACTGTGAAGAAAGGCAATATTGGGGTCTCAGGAGACGGGCTAGGCTATAGGACTGCTCCCCTCGGCTACCTCGTTAACTCTCATCTTACTCAGGGAAACAGGTCAAGCGTGTGCCCCCACCTGCCCCGACCATGGTCTTGAAGGTAGCTCTCTCGGGCTAACTATAAACTCGCCTGTATCACTGTGGATTCCCCTGGGAGAAGATCCAAGTGTACTTCCTTATGATCCAGGGACTCCCACCGAGTGCGCCTTTCCAGTTTGCAGTGGCTGCTCTGCAGTCAGGACTGGGCTTGGAGTGGCCAGGACCGTGGGTAGCTCTAGTCTGCCTGAGGGAAGGTGCTCTGGAGAAGCTGGTGGGGCTCTCCGAGGGGGTCCCAGGAGCACCTTCTGAGCTGTTGGGAATGCAGATTATGCCCTTTCTTGAGTTCCCCTGAACTCATAGGAAGGCTTGGGTTCTGGGGCTACATCATGCCCACAGAGGTCTCACCAGCTCATAGCTGTGTCTGGCTGATGACGTTATGAGGAACAGGTGAAGTGCACCCCCACGGGGGGCACAGAGGCAGACTGAGAGCTGCCCTGTGGGGAGAAGGGTCTTCACAAGTATCCCTCGGGGATCCAGGGGGCTGGCCTGAGCATCTGTGGGGCCTCACAGCTGCGAAAGCGCTTTTGAGAAGCCTTTGCTTGGCATACGGAGAGACCAGTCATCAGGGCACCCGTGCCTCACCCCACAGGGCACAGCTCCTCGGAAACCCAGACAGAACTCTAGTCCAACAGAACCGTCAGCGCTCGACTGCTGTCAGCACCATCCAGCCCCGGGCACCTCCGTGCAGTTGATAGAACACGTCTCCTTGCCTAAGTCGGTCTTCCCAGAGAAGGTGGAACACAGAGTCTTAGTTAGCAGCCAGGCCGTCATCCCTCCACGGGAGGAGTCTGGTCAGAATCACCCACTCATCCATGGAGAAGAGGTACTGAGGATCAGAGTGCAAACTTTTTGGTCTGGAGCCTTCCTGGTTGAGGAGTGGGCTATGCTGGGGAGAGGTGGGGAGACCCCGCTCTTGCCCCTGCAGGCTGGTTGAGACTCAGAGGTAAGCTGAGCAGAGGCCTTTGTGGAGATGTGGCCTCCAGCAGGAGCACTGAGACATGTCCCTTGTTTCCAATTCAGCAAAGATTAATGTATATAGTATAGTACCCAGGTGCCCAGGCTCGGGACTGCACTCCCTGTCTTCAGAAGCTTCATTGTAATGCATCTTCACAACCACAGTGTGATTTCAGAGTGGTTAGTCTAATTTTGCATGTGGAAGTAGAAAGTGAGGTACAGAAACATCCCCCCCTCCAGAACACCAGACAAACCCAAATTGGGGGGCCCAGTGACTTGATCTGACTACATATACTTTCCGAAGAATTTATGGTCTGTTTTCAGGGTAAAAGCTGAGCCCGGGGAGTGCAGAGTCAGCTCCTTCCCAGGAGTACAGGGCAGGGACTGTCCTCACACTTTGTCCCATGAAGGACCAGAGCTGTCCTGCCTGCTGGTGACAGGAGATCCCAGTCATCAGCTCAGGATGAGACCCCAGCTCAGAACCTGGCCTTGGCAGGGACCTCTGAGCAGGTCTGCTGCTGCTGCTAAGTCGCTTCAGTCATGTCCAACTCCATGCGACCCCATAGGCGGCAGCCCACCAGGCTCCACCGTCCCTGGGATTCTCCAGGCAAGAACACTGGAGTGGGTTGCCATTTCCCTCTCCAATGCATGAAAGTGAAAGGTGAAAGTGAAGCCGCTCAGTCGTGTCCGACTCTTAGCGACCCCATGGACTGCAGCCTACCAGGCTCCTCCATCCATGGGATTTTCCAGGCAAGAGTACTGGAATGGGGTGCCATTGCCTTCTCTGCTGAGCAGGTCTAAAGAGGGTCTAAGCCCAGGGTAAGCTCCAGGAGTGGTTTGAGTGGGCATTCTTCCTCAGGTGTGGCAGAAATCAATCACGACTCAGGATAGTTTCAGGCAGCAGGGAATTCCCACAGGTTGGCCTGGTGCTAATAAGCAATCACTTTATACCAAGAACCTAGCCAGCCTCTAAGGGGCTACAGTCAGGGTCCAATCGCAGGACACAAGAATTTAGCAATTGTCAGAGCCTCCCGGTGAGTTTTGGTTTAAGATTTTGTTCCAGAAGGGGACTGGACTGTGAATGAGGAACTACTTACTCAGGATAAAAGATACTTTTGTGGAAGGAAAGTAAAAGACCACGTGTGGGGATGATCATCCAGCCATATTTGCTTGGGACTATCCCAGTTTACATCTTCTGTCCTAAGGTAATTTTTTTTTTCAATTATTTTTATTAGTTGGAGGCTAATTACTTCGAAACATTGCAGTGGGTTTTGTCATACATTGACATGAATCAGCCATGGAGTTACATGTATTCCCCATCCCGATCCCCCCTCCCACCTCCCCCCCACCCGATTCCCCTGGGTCCTCCCAGTGCACCTGGCCCCGAGCACCTGTCTCATGCATCCCACCTGGGCCGGTGGTCTGTTTCACCATAGATAATATACATGCTGTTCTCTCGAAACATCCCACCCTCGCCTTCTCCCACAGAGTTCAAAAGTCTGTTCTGTACTTCTGTGTCTCTTTTTCTGTTTTGCATATAGGGTTATCATTACCATCTTTCTAAATTCCATATATATGTTAGTATGCTGTAATGTTCTTTATCTTTCTGGCTTACTTCACTCTGTATAATGGGCTCCAGTTTCATCCATCTCATTAGAACTGATTCAAATGAATTCTTTTTAACAGCTGAGTAATATTCCATGGTGTATATGTACCACAGCTTCCTTATCCATTCATCTGCTGATGGGCATCTAGGTTGCTTCCATGTCCTGGCCATTATAAATAGTGCTGCGATGAACATTGGGGTGCACATGTCTCTTTCAGATCTGGTTTCCTCAGTGTGTATGCCCAAGAGTGGTATTGCTGGGTCATATGGCAGTTCTATTTCCAGTTTTTAAGAAATCTCCACACTGTTCTCCATAGTGGCTGTACTAGTTTGCATTCCCACCAACAGTGTAAGAGGGTTCCCTTTTCTCCACACCCTCTCCAGCATTTATTGCTTGTAGACTTTTGGATAGCAGCCATCCTGACTGGCGTGTAATGATACCTCATTGTGGTTTTGATTGCATTTCTCTGATAATGAGTGATGTTGAGCATCTTTTCATGTGTTTGTTAGCCATCTGTATGTCTTCTTTGGAGAAATGTCTGTTTAGTTCTTTGGCCCATTTTTTGATTGGGTCATTTATTTTTCTGGAATTGAGCTGCAGGAGTTGCTTGTATATTTTTGAGATTAATCCTTTGTCTGTTTCTTCATTTGCTATTATTTTCTCCCAATCTGACGGCTGTCTTTTCACCTTACTTATAGTTTCCTTTGTAGTGCAAAAGCTTTTAAGTTTCATTAGGTCCCATTTGTTTATTTTTGCTTTTATTTCCAATATTCTGGGAGGTGGGTCATAGAGGATCCTTGCTGTGATTCATGTCGGAGAGTGTTTTGCCTATGTTCTCTTCTAGGAGTTTTATAGTTTCTGGTCTTACATTTAGATCTTTAATCCATTTTGAGTTTATTTTTGTGTATGGTGTTAGAAAGTGTTCTAGTTTCATTCTTTTACAAGTGGTTGACCAGTTTTCCCAGCACCACTTGTTAAAGAGGTTGTCTTTTTTCCATTGTATATCCTTGCCTCCTTTCTCAAGATAAGGTGTCCATAGGTTTGTGGATTTATCTCTGGGCTTTCTATTCTGTTCCATTGGTCTATATTTCTGTCTTTGTGCCAGTACTACACTGTCTTGATGACTGTGGCTTTGTAGTAGAGTCTGAAGTCAGGCAGGTTGATTCCTCCAGTTCCATTCTTCTTTCTCAAGATTACTTTGGCTATTCGAGGTTTTTTGTATTTCCATACAAATTGTGAAATTATTTGTTCTAGTTCTGTGAAAAATACCGTTGGTAGCTTGATAGGGATTGCATTGAATCTATAGATTGCTTTGGGTAGAATAGCCATTTTGACAATATTGATTCTTCCAATCCATGAACACGGTATGTTTCTCCATCTGTTTGTGTCCTCTTTGATTTCTTTCATCAGTGTTTTATAGTTTTCTATGTATAGGTCTTTTGTTTCTTTAGGTAGATGTACTCCCAAGTATTTTATTCTTTTTGTTGCAATGGTGAATGGTATTGTTTCCCCTAAGGTAATTTTTAAGTGGTCCCATCTTTCATTCTCAAAAGTGTCCCAGTTGGGGCATTATGTTCTGTGATCTCCCCAACCACAACCCAATAGATGTCATGCCAAGAAAGGCCTGGAGCCTCAGCTGAGCACTTTGGATGTCGAGGGTGATCTCTGAGCCAAAGATCTAAGAAGTGCAGAGATGGACTCCCTCCTTCTCCCATCATCCATGCCCCTTCCCCTCTCTTACCCTTCCCAGACACACTGGCCCTCTATCAGACTTTTAGGTACTCTAAACTCTTTCCCACCTCAGTGCCTTTGACTTGAGATTCACTGTGCTGGAATGCTCCTCAGGAAGCTGGATCCTTATCACCACTCTCACCTCATCAGAGAGGCTTTCTCTGACTACCCTATCCAGAAGAGCCATCCTTCACTTTCCCATTTCTCCATATCCCTTTTCCTAAGTGTACGAGTCAACTTTTGCTATGGCATCAACTGTGCAAAAATCTCAACAAATGGCAACAACAAATATTGATTTCTCACTTGTATCCTGCGCAGATTTATTTCTCGCTTGCATCCCATGGGGCCTGTAGGTCAGGTGCAGCTCCGCAGGGCTCAGGGGAACCCTACATAGCCTCTCGTTCTGCGGGTGTCTGCTTGGACATCCCTATGTCATGCCCTCTCACCTTCCATGGGGCAAAGTCACCAGGCCAAAGTCAATGGAGTGGGCAAGAGGGCTCTGCCTAAAAGGCAGCAGGGTAATGGCAGGGAATATGCTCGAGCACAGTAAGCTGTGCTTTTTTAACCTGTTGACTGCCTTACCCTCACTACACTATACATTTCTTAAAACAGTATATGTCTTGTTCACTATTGTATCTACAGTACCAATCAAATAGCAAATATTTGGTAAGTACTGGTTTCCTATTTTATTATAGTTATTACTAATCATGTTAGCATTGGTGTTATTATAGAGACAAAGCCAAAATGGTAAGGATAAGAGAGGCTTTGGTTTGGAGGACACCCGGCTACCCAGAGCCTCCTCTAACATGCGGTTTCATTCTACAGCTCTCAGGCCAGTGGGCTTATCATCAAGGTTGGCATGGGTACTGCCTTTCCATTCAGACTGCTAAAATAAAATACCACAGACTGGGTAGCTTATAAACCACAAAATTTATTGCTCACAGTTCTGGAAGCTGGAATTCTGAGACCAGGGTGCCAGGGTCCTCCTCCTGGCCCTGCTGCAGGCTCAGTCTTCTCCTTATATTCTTGCATGACAGAAGGGGACCAGAGATCTCTCTGGAGCCTCTTTTATAAAGCATTGACCCCATCCATTCATGAGAGCACCATCCTCACTATTTAAGTAGCTCCCAAAGGCCTTGCTTGCTATTTCCATCACCCATGGGCATTAGGATTTCAGTGTACAAATTTGGGGGGACTCAAACATTTGGACCCCAATGGGCACTGAGCAGAATGATCCTGGCATACAGACTCTATGGCTGCAGCTACCTAGGATAAATTGGAGGAGGGAACCCACACCACTCTATAGAAAATATGCTTAACAGAGTTTTCCAGATGGACAGGAGGAGAGAACACTCTAGAAAGAAAAACATAGCCAGAGCAGGACCTGGTGTTAGACTTGCACATTTGCAGGACTGCAGTGGTCCAATATGATTGGAATGTCATGGACAGTGGGAGGTGGGAAAATAAAGATAAAAGAGGTTGGCAAGGGCCTTTGGTCTTTGAGGGTCTTTTTGTGCCCTTTAGAGAAGTTCAGGCTTTATCCTCAGTGCAACAGGGAGTCTTTCAAGAGTTCCAAGCAAAGATGAAAGATCATGAGAATTTGTGATTTACAAAAATCCATTCTGGAGCCAATATGTAGGATGGATTCAAAAAGAATAAAATTTAAAGACAGAAAACCAGGTAGGCTATTGCAGTAGGAAGAAGACCTTCCCTTAATAGGGTGTGATGAGGATGTGACAAGTACAAGAGACACTGAAGAGATAGAATCAGCAGAAGTTAGTTAGACTGGATTTGGGAGCAAGGGAAAAGGGGTTGATATATTTTCCTTAGGCAACTGGGTATTGTCATTCATGGTGATAAGGAATGAAGGAGGCTTAGGAAAACAGATAAAGAGATCAGTTCTGCACATGCATTTGAGGTGCTGGTGGGATCTTCAGTAGAGAAGTCTATCAGATAGTTACACACCAAGTCTGAATACACAGGCGGGTCTGGGCTACCAGTGTCGTTTAGGAGGCAAGGGGATGAGGAAGGTGCTGCGGAGTGAGATGGGGCCAAGGGAAAGCCCATAACTGGGCAGGCCTGAATCACTCCCTGATGCCAGGGAATGTTCCAGACGCAAGGTTCTAGGAAAACCAGACTGGGAAAAGAAGACTAGGAGTTCAGTTTGGGCCATATTTAGTTTAATTTGCTCTAATAAAACCCAGACTCCTCCTCTTGGGTCTGAAAGATCCGTCATCCTCTGCAGCTCGTCTCGTGTTCCTGGCTCCGTGGTTCCCCTGCTCCTGCTCTGTTGGCCTCCCTTCACTCCCTCACATTCACCAAGTCTGTGCCCACCTCAGGGCCTTTGCACTTGCAATTTCCTCCATCTGGAGCAATCTTTCCTTAGGCCTGCTGACCCGGTATCATCAGGCCACTTCTCAGAGGCCTCAGACGGGCCATCCCTGACCCCGTCTTGAAAGCAAGTTATCCCCCCTCCCATTCACTCTTCCTCCCATTCCATCTTATGTTCTTTCTCACCGTTTAGAATGCAAACTTCTTGAGGCTGAGGACTTGCCGATCTCTCTGGTTTGTTACCCGCCCCACAACCAGCATGTCTAGATTAGTCTTTGTCACACAGCGGATGCCCAGTGAATATGCCAGCTTGGTAAGGACATTCCAAGGTCATGCAAAGGGGCTGTCAGAGCTGGAGTGGAAAGCCTGGGGTGGGTGTGATCGGAGAGAGAGGGGAAACATTTCAGGAACAAGGGAGGGCTCAGCTCTGTCAAAGGCCCTACTCACCTAGTGCAGGGGGCCGCTGCTCCTGCCTGCCTAGGAGGTGGGGATGGGAAAAAACAAAGAAATGCAAAAACTTAAGACAATTCATGGCTTTATGTCAAATATTAACCGAAGGGGGCATGTTTCATGCTCAGTAAATACGTGGGCAGCGTCATCCCTTTATGTCTGATGCTCCTTTTGGAAGGTGTATGTATGAGTTTCTAAGGAGCTGACCAGTGGCTCTAGTGGTAAAGTATCCATTTGCCAGTGTAGGTTCAATCTCTGGGTCAGGAAGATCCCTTGAAGGAGGACATGGCAACCCACTCCAGTATTCTTGCCTGGAGAATCCCATGAACAGAGGAGCCTGGTGGGCTACGGTCCATAGTGTCGCAAAGAGTCAGACACGACTAAAACAACTCAACACGCACACACTCATGCACGCTCACATGGGAAGGTATTCTCAGTATTCTTCTCAAAGAGAAAACCAAGCATTAACTTCATCTTGTTTGTGATAAGGATGAGCCCAGCTGGGTAGCCAGTTTCAGCCTCATGTGTGTGACCTTGAAGACCTCGCCCAGCTTCCTAGAGCCAAAGGAAGTTAATAATTTTCACCAGCTCCAGTGCCAGAGATGTTAAAATGACTCTGATGAAAACTACCGTACCCTGAGCTTCTGAGCAGAAGGAGGTGAAAGGAATTCACTAGTGTGTTTGTGAAGCCCCTGCCTCCTGCTCAGCTCTAGCGTTCATCAGCAGGGATGCCTCAGTTTACTGGTCCAGAGATGGATAGTGAAGCAAGAACAGTCTAACTGGGCCTCTACTGCTTGGGTGAGCTCTGCTGGAGGAAATCGCCCAACCAGGCAGATTGGCACTGCTGCGCGTTCATGGTCACTAGTCTCGGTGAAGCCTGCACAGTGCCCAGCATCCATCTGTGTTTCTCAAGTCAGACTGTTCTTTTCTTCCCCGTGGAAGCTCTGCCAAGCCTTCTCCACCCGCCTCCATCCTGGGAACAGCCCACCTCCTCACCTTACTCTGGAGAATGATCATCTTGTCTCCCGCCTGGCAGGCAACATGCTCAACATCCAAATTTCAAAGACACCAAGCCTTCAGCTCATCACCATCCCATCTCCATCCTTCCTCTCATCTTCCCACCTCTTATACAGAGATGCTCGGTCCTCTCTACCATCAAAAACCAATGTGCCTGTAGCTTATACTTCCCATTTAGGCTTTAGATCAGGGACCTAGATCAGGGACCTTTAAAGATGCTTTAAGCACCTTTAAACCAACAGTAAGAAATGCAGTATAGCACACACTCAAACACGCACACATACACACACACACTGGGACATAATTGAAACAGATTCACAAACAGTATTTACCATTAACCCTGTAATGCACTCAGGTATTTTCCATTCTCTTCCTTTTGTTTTTTCCTTTTTTCTTTTATTTCAGCATCTATGACCCACCATATCACTTTCATGATGAGTCACTGTTTCAAAATTTTTGCTATTGATTGGCCCTCACCTCCCGCCATCTCAGGAATCTATGCCTCTTGTAATCCATCCTCTTCTTAAAAATATATATATATATTTATTTATTTCAGTTATTTATTTAACTGACACAAGTCGTAGTTGCAGTGTGCGAACCCTTTGGTTTTAATATAAATTTATTTATTTTAATTGAAGGCTAATTACTTTACAATATTGTAGTGGTTTTGCCGTACATTGACGTGAATCCGCCACGGGTGTACATGTGTTCCCCATCCTGAACCCCCCTCCCACCTGTCTGTTTTTTCTTTGCCAACTTGATAACCTTGTCTCTTAATTTCCTTAGCTTATAATTCTATTCTGAGTATTTATCTTTTTGTTGAATTGTATTAGTAGTTCTTCATATGTTAGGACTTCCCTGGTGGCTCAGATGGTAAAGTGTCTGCCTGCAATGTGGGAGACCCAGGTTCTGTTGCTGGGTCAAGAAGATCCCCTGGAGAAGGAAATGGAAACCCACTCCAGTACTCTTGCCTGGAAAATTCCATGAATGGAGGAGCCTGGTAGGCTACAGTCCATGGAGTCACGAGGAGTTGGTCACAACTGAGCGACTTCACTCACTCATATGTTAAACATAGTAAATATTTTATTATACTCACTTGCAAATATTTCCCTTTTTTTCTTATTTATTTATTTATTTTAATTTATTTATTTTAATTGGAGGCTAATTTCTTTACAATATTGTAGTGGTTTTTGCCATACATTGACATGAATCAGCCATGGGTGTACATGTGTTCCCCATCCTGAACCCCCCTCCCCCCTCCCTCCCCATCCCATCCCCCAGGGTCATCCCAGTGCACCAGCCCTGAGCACCCTGTCTCATGCATCGAACCTGGACTGGTGATCTGTTTCACAATTGATAATATACATGTTTCAAGGCTATTCTCTCAAATCACCCCACCCTCGCCTTCTCCCACAGAGCCCAAAAGACTGTTCTATACATCTGTGTCTCTTTTGCTGTCTCACATATAGGGTCATCATTGCCATCTTTCTAAATTCCATATATATGCATTAGTATACTATATTGGTGTTTTTCTTTCTGACTTACTTCACTCTGTATAATGGGCTCCAGTTTCACCCATCTCATTAGAACTGATTCAAATGTATTCTTTTTAATGGCTGAGTAATACTCCATTGTGTATATGTACCACAGCTTTCTTATCCATTCATCTGCTGATGGGCATCTAGGTTGCTTCCATGTCCTGGCTATTGTAAACAGTGCTGTGATGAACATTGGGGTGCACATGTCTCTTTCAATTCTGGTTTCCTCCATGTGTATGCCCAGCAGTGGGATTGCTGGGTCATGTGGCAGTTCCATTTTCAGTTTTTTAAGAAATCTTCACACTGTTCTCCATAGTGGCTGGACTAGTTTGCATTCCCACCAACAGTGTAAGAGGTTCCCTCTCCAGCACTTACTGTTTGTAGACTTTTGGATGGCAGCCATTCTGACCGGCATGAGATGGTACCTCATTGTGGTTTTGATTTGCATTTCTCTGATAATGAGTGATGTTGAGCATCTTTTCAGGTGTTTGTTAGCCATCTGTATGTCTTCTGTGAAGAAATGTCTGTTTAGTTCTTTGGCCCATTTTTTGATTGGGTCGTTTATTTTTCTGTAATTGAGCTGCAGGAGCTACTTGTATGTTTTTGATATTAATTCTTTGTCAGTTGCTTCGTTTGCTATTATTTTCTCCCATTCTGAGGGCTGTCTTTTCACCTTGCTTATAGTTTCCTCCATTTTGCAAAGCTTTTAAGTTTCATTAGGTCCCATTTGTTTATTTTTGCTTTTATTTCCATTACTCTGGGAGGAGGGTCATAGAGGATACTGCTGTGATCTATGTCAGAGAAAGTTTTGCCTATGTTTTCCTCTAGGAGTTTCATAGTTCCTGGTCTTATGTTTAGATCTTTAATCCATTTTGATTTTATTTTTGTGTATGGTGTTAGAAAGTGTTCTAGTTTCATTCTTTTACAAGTGGTTGACCAGTTTTCCCGCACCACTTGTTAAAGAGATTGTCATTTGGTCCTCACTGTTAAACTTTTGTGAGTCCATGGACTAGCCCTCCAAACTCATCTGTCCATAGAATTCTCCAGGCAAGAATACTGGAGTGAGTTCCCATCTCCTTCTCTGAGGGGCTCTTCCCAACCTAGGGATTGAGCTCTTGTCTCCTGTGTCTCCTGCCTTGGCAGGCAGATTCTTTACCACTGTACCACCTGGGCAGCCCGGTGATTTTTGAAATCCAAAAAGGTTTCATTTCTGTAAGTTAAAATACTATTTCCTAACTTTAGTGTAATGCTAAGAAACTCCTGCCCCATGTCTGAGATTATGCAAATATTCCTTATATTTTCTTCTGGTATTTCTGTTATATACTGAGTGAAATGTGGATTTATTTTTTCCACAACTGGTTAGCCATTTGTCCAAGACTCCCTTATTAATCAAGCAACATTTACCCTGCTAATTAAAAAAGTCTCCTTTATCATATACTACATTTTTGGATGTCTGTGTCCATTTCTGAAGTTTCTTTTTTTTTGGTTCTTACCGATTTCTCTTTTGATAACAATACAGATGTTGTTATTAAAGCTTTATAGTATGTTTCAATATCTGAGTTGACAAACCTCCCTGCCAGTGGAAAAAGTAGGTATTATGGCTGAAAGCTTGGGCTCTAGAACGAGCTTTCCTGAGTTTACAGCCCAGCTACATCACTTACATGCCTTGTGACGGTGGGCAGGTCACTTGAACACCCAGACTTGGCTTCTACATCTCCAAAATGGGGATAATAATAATATTCATCTTAAAGGGCCGCTGTGAGGCTTGGTGGGTCAAGACATATGACGTCTTGGAATGCTAGCTAGCACCTCATATGCTATTTTTTCCTTTTCTCTCTCAAGGAGTGATTGGATCTTTTTACCTATTTATTCCAACAGATTGATCACTCCAGAAAAAAATTTAATGTGGATCTTGCCTGGAATTGCATTAAATTTTTTTGCCTGGAATTATGCTACATTTATACAATGATTTGAAGATAATTTTTATCTTAACATGGTTTCCCTGGTGGCTCAGATGGTAAAGAGTCTGCCTGCAGTGCAGGAGACCTGGGTTCGATCCCTGGGTTGGGAAGATCCTCTGGAGAAGGGAATGGCAACCCACTCCAGTATTCTTGCTTGGAGAATCCCATTAGCAGAGGAGCCTGGCAGGCTACAGTCCATGGGGTCACAAAGAGTCAGACACTACTGAGCGGCTAACACTTTATCTTAACAATATGAACTTGTCACCCAGGAAAATAGTTTGTCTCATTTTTTAGTTTTCTTTTCTGCCTATCAATAAAGACTTGTTGATTATAGCTCATGTTTGTTTAGTGTTTTAGGGCTGAATTTGATTTGATAGCACTTTACATATAGGATTATGTTTGCACTGTGGATGTATTGATGTGTGAGTGGCTGAGTGTGAACATGTATATCACATACTATCTTATGGACTATTTGTATCAAGATTAATTAAATAGCATGGCTACTACAGCTTGGTTAACATTTAAAAGTTCTTGGCCTAAAACTACCTACTCCCTAAATATTTTTCAGTCTCCCCAGGTTTTTCTCTTCACACAATTTTTGTAATTTAAAATTTCCTAGGGAATTCTGCATTTTGTGAATATTTCAATTTTATTAGATTGTTGTACATACTACCCTTTTATAATTGGCATATCTCCTTAATTTTATTATCCTGTCTCTATGTATATATATCTTCTCTCTTTATTTCTTGAGTACCCCAATGAGAAGTTTTTCTTTTACTGGTCTCTTCAGTTCACTTTTCTCTGCTTTTATCTTCATTTGTTCTCCCTTCTCTCCTTAATCTTGTTTGGCTATTCTCTGTTATGTTTTTAGTTTGAGTGTTCATTTCACTTATTTCTTTTTTATTTAATAATGAATAAGGCTATTAATTTTCCCTTAAACACAGCTTTGGCCTAGTATCATATCATTATTGTAAGTAATCTGTATTGACTGATAGCCTTTGTTTCCTCTTTGAACTCAAGAACTTACTTAGGAAAGGATTTTATAGATTTTTCTTTAGTCTTTTATTACTGATTTCTAGTTTATTTGCTCTGTGAATAGAAAATGTGTCCTAACAGTTTTTGCTCTATAGAGGCACTTACAGAGAGTTCTTTGTAGCCCAATATAGAGTCTGTTTCTGTAACATTCCATGGGCAATTGTGAAGAAGATTCTGGTCCTTGTTTGCAGGTTACAAAGTTTCATACAGCATATACCCACTCGTAGTATTCTATAGATCTTTTTTATCTTTATTTACTTTTGACATCAGGTTAGTATTTTTTATCCAACTCTTATATTTTCTAAAATAGTTCATTTTGTCTGTTTCAGTGCTTTGGGCCAAATGTATCATAACTGTCATATCTTCATTTTGGAATATGAACATCATCCATTTTTTAAATGTCATCTTTGGATTTTCGCTTTTGTCTTGCCTCATTGGGTCTCTAGGAATTGAATTATCATTTTGAAAGCGCTGAAACTAGCAGTGACAACACCGAAAGAAGAGAGTAAAAGAGCATTTTTCAGCAAAACTTCTCTTCGTCAAGATCCCATTAAATAATAATCCAATATTAAGCATAGAAATGATGCATCCACTTGGTAATGAGTTTTCCACCTTTATTATTTTTCAAAAGTCCAAACACTTTAAAGGCTTATTCAAGGTCAGGATTCTTGAGCACAACCTGGTAACTGCTTCCAAGGGGAGAAGACACTTCATGTCCCTCCTTTACCTGGGTGATTGACAGTAATGAGATCCAATCACCATGTTTCTTTATCCTCATTTGGGACACTGAGAAGTAAATTCTCCAAGAGAAACCTTCTGATGTAACATATAGACCTAATTTTCCAGAGTGAGAGAGATTAGAGCTTTGTTGAACACTGCGCACTCCTTTTTCCTGACTTCATTGCAACAAGTCTGAGTTTCCCTTGGGATAGAAGACTGACCGTTACAGGACCAAGTTTCTCTTCTATTGGTCACCTCTGTTTGTCAGTTTATCATCTCTGTCTCTCTAGGTGCAAAAGAACATGTTTTGATAGCTATTCAGGGGTCTCTTGGCCTGAAAAAAAAAGGGGGATCATTAAGAGTCTGTTGTGATGTTATAACACCCAAGGGTCTATACTACCATTAAAACTAATTTTTTATACTTTGCATTTTCCTTCACCAGTAGTTCTCAAACCCTGGCTGCACCTTAGGATTACCCAGGGAGCTTTTGGAACCTGTGTTACACTGGGTGCATACCACCAAATAAACAGGATTCCCTGGGGCCTGAGCATTGGTAGATTGTAACACTCTTCTAATCCGAAGTCTGAGCTATCTTGGCCCTTTTCCTTATTTTTGACTATTCTGAGTCTCTTTAAAGTGTATCTTTTCCCAAAATGAGGGTTATATTTTTCTAAGGTAGATTAACCTGTATACTTTTATTTTCATAAATGATATTTTGCCTTTTCCCCCCTTTTTTAGCATCTTACTTTACATTTTTACTCTTTATGATTCCTTGTTGTTTCCTTTGAATTCCATTTTTTTTGCTAAATTGACTGCTTTGCTTTTTCCCCTTTGGTAATTTTGAAGATAAGCTACTTTATAGTCTATTACTAATTACACTTAACATCTTTAAAGACACGCTCTAACCTATATTTCTCTAATTAACCACAGAAACCATATAACAGAACTTGCAAAATGAGAAAATTAGCATATCGCCTTGCTTCAAACTTTATACTTTACATCAGAATAATCTGCATTACTTTACCCTGGGGTTTGGGCAGGAATAATATCTTTTATGTTCTCTTCCAACAAATATTTGTTACACTTGCATTCTGTTTTCTATGTTTATAGCAATTATTTAGATTATTTACTATATGGTTTATTTGCTTATTGCCAATTTTTTTTTTCATTTTTTATTAACCATAACTTTCCCATACTTGAGTTCTGCATTTAGATTCATCTCTTGGTTGGGTAGAAAACATCTTCAAGTGTTTTTTTTTTTTAATGTTATATGGATAATATACTTTTTCAAGGTCTTTGACACTGGAAGCAGTTTCTGTTGTCTTTGCTGTTTAACAATTTGGCTTGGTCATACCCTTTTCTACTCTAAGTTATTTAGGAACAGATCTGTACTGTGTCTAACAGAAATGTTAGACATTTGCAATGTTAGACATATGCAATGAGGATCATGGCGTAGTATTTTTTCCTTGTCTCCAGAGCTGACACAGGTGTCCACTCTACAGAATTTGGTCAGTTCTTTTGGTTGGGACTTGGAACAGGATCAGGATATGAGGCATATATACACACATCACCATCTTTTCAGAAGGTTTAGTTACTCAGTCGTCTGACTCTGTGACTCCATGGACTTGTAGCCCACCAGGCTCCTCTGTCAATGGAATTTCCCAGGCAAGAATACTGAAGTAGGTTGCCATTTTCTTCTCCAGGGGATTTTCCCAATACAGGGATCAAACCTGCATCTCCTGCTTGGCAGGTGGATTCTTTACCACTGAGCCACCTAGGAAGCCCATTTTTAGATGATGTCAACCATTAAATACTCATTGATTCATTCAGCAAATATTGATTGAGCACCGATAATGTACCAGCCATTGTGGCAGCCATGGGGATTCGGAGGAATCAAACAGACAAGATTTCTGCACTCGTGGAGTACATATGTGTGTGTTGGGGAGAGGGAAGGACAAACCATCAAGAAACTAGTGAACAAGATAATTTTAAAGAGTGATAGGAAGAGCTACCATATATAGCTGCTCAAAATGGTGCCCCTGGAGATTTACAACTTGGCAACTCTGAATAAAGGGTATAAAGAAAATATGTGATAGAGTGATGGAGTTGGGGTGGGGACTCAGCAGGCATTAGTTAAATTCTCTGCAGCAAATCCATGTGTTCTCATGCTTTCAGTGCCTCTGAAATTGTAGAGCTTTTCTTTCCTTTTGGTCTACCTTGATGTTGTTCTACTAGTAGGCAAGCCATGTGGCTTTTACCGTCTGTCTTCAGGTAGTGGGCTCCGTTGGTTTCATAGTCCTCATTATTTGTATTATGCTCCCAGCTGGACTGCCACAAAGCTGTGGATGGGATAGCTGTGTTGGGGGACATCTGTGTCCAGCCTAGAGCTTCCAGTTCAGGGCTGATATAATGCTTGGGGTCAACAGATCATTAGCAGATTCTAAGAATACCCCCAAGGACTCATCTGTTAGATTTGTGAGCAATACTGTTCTCATACTGGGAGGCAGTGTTGCTGGGTAGCTAAGGGCTTGGCCCCTGGAGTCAGGTGGATTTGAACCAGCAAGGATTTGCATGGATTGGAACTTACTGCTACCATCTACTGGCCGTGTGAGCCTAGCGAGTCACCTAACCTCTGTGAGCTGCAGGGTCTTTTATCTTTAAGTGGGGTTATGGCCTTCTGTCCCCTTGGCTCAAACTTTCCATACCTATAAAATACAGAGATTACAAGCATGAGACTGAATGTGTCCCAGGGACCTGTTTCACTTTGCTAAATTTGGTGGGAGGGCTTTGAGTAGCAGGTTGGAAAAGTAACACCCAGTGCAGAAAAGGAAAAGGTGGGTAGAGTCAGGGAAAGGAAGGAGAAACTCAGCAGAAGGAATCACCAGTTCCTTTGTTTTGTGGGGTTTTTTTGGTTTTTTTTTTTGCAAACATGATTTTAATATTATTTTTCACTTTCACTTCATTATAATTAATAAGTCAAATATCATACTTTAATTTCAATGTTATTAATATCCAACATCACGATAAATGTTATAAAGGCATTTAAATGTTTGTCCATATTAGTTTTTACCTTCTTTACACTTTATATGTTAAAAAGTGTTTCAATGACCCTATATCATTTTTGCAATCAGAAAAATCAAATATTGCTTTCACAGTGAAAAATATCACCCCCAAACCTTTCACCCTAATACAGTTTTTATCTGGGGGCTCATGTCCAGTCTTTTCCCATATATATGTAAATATTTATTAGCTATAATCCAAGGTGTACATATAATTTTATGATGTACTGTTTGACTTTAAAATGTTTAACATTATTCCTTCTACAGGATCATATTTATCACTTTAATGATTGCATTCAAACCGCACCACATTAAAGGCTATAATTTACCTCACATTATTGGGCTGACATATAGGTTGTTCACAGTTTTTCCTCTATAATAAAATTATGTCACTGTAAACATCTTTGTCCATGTGGCTCCTTTTCTTTTGAATTAATTCCTGGAGATTACGGAGTCAGAATATTTGAATAGTTTTGTGGCTGTTGATAAGAGTTCATTCACTCCCTTCCAGAAGAACTATATCAACTTTACTGTGCAACTGACAAGAAATACATATGAGTTTCCATGAAGCCTCAGCAATATGAGTTGTTCATTTTTCCCCTCTAGGGAAATGGACTGCGTTTTCACATTAATTCTATTTTCTCTCATATGAATCCTCTGAGCATATTCTTTGCTCATCTTGGTGATGTTCTTACACAAATTACAAAAGCTCTAATTCAGTATTGAGAGTTGCTCTCTGGCATATTTGTTGCAATATTTTTTTCATGCTATTATTTTCCTTTTTAATATTCGTTTCATATTTGTTATTCTATTTATAACACTTTCCTTTGCCTCAGACTTACTCTCAGAGTCTGTTAGTTACGGGCATGACAAGGGTTTAAAATCAAGATTTTCAGAAGAGTCGATCCTTGGAGAGTAGGTGGGGCTTCAAGATAAGGTGCTCTTCCCTCTCTCTGCCAGTTTCTTCCAAAGCTCTGGTCTCTGAAAGATGGCGCCTACCGGGCACCTTCTTAGCATAGTTTTGTAGCTTCCCAGTTGCCAGAATCCCCAGGGCACAGTCATTTCCCCACCGAGAATGTTTACAGGACAGAAAGGGAGCGGCCCTGTCTCCACCCTAGTTACCCCTCAGGGGATCACCACCAGCTAAGAGGAACCAGGCACTGGGACTCCACTTAAGCTTAAATGGTGGTTTTTCCCCAACACAAGGAACTGAGAGCAGGCAGACACTCCTGGGATGGGCTCACCGCAAGGACAAGAAGGCCAGGAGGAGACCAACTCCTCCTTGCCCACAATGTGTCAGAGGGACCCTTCCCAGCACTGCACGCAGCATGGAACCCAGCATGTCTCCTGCCTAGAGCTCAGAGCCCAGCCAGTCCAGCCCAACCCTCTGGTCACCTTTTCTCTCTATTGCTTTTAGACTAAGGACATGCCCCTCTGCCTGCCCTCGGTGGCCCGGGCACAGTTCCAGGGACACTCACTGACCTCCATGGCTCTTCTCTTGCAGTTTCCTGCTTCTTCAACTTCACCAGCCCCTCTGGGGTCGTCCTATCGCCCAACTACCCAGAGGACTACGGCAACCACCTCCACTGTGTCTGGCTCATCCTCGCCCGGCCCGAGAGCCGCATCCACTTGGCCTTCAATGACATCGACGTGGAGCCTCAGTTTGACTTCCTGGTCATCAAGGATGGGGCCACGGCTGAGGCCCCCGTCCTGGGCACCTTCTCGGGGAACCAGCTCCCCTCCTCCATCACCAGCAGTGGCCACGTGGCCCGTCTCGAGTTCCAGACTGACCACTCCACGGGGAAGAGAGGCTTCAACATCACCTTTACCAGTGAGTCTGCCCTGCGGCCCCCACCCACCATCCCTCTGGGGATGTCCATTGCGGTGGTGATGTGAGTGGACCAGTTCCAAGGACTGCAGAGCCAGGCATGGGGCACCAGCATGACAGGAAAAGCAGAAGGCACTCTTTTTTGTGGCTTCACGTACTTTTGAGCCTTTATTTCTAATAGATGTGCCATGTAATGTGGAAGGAGCCTGGGGCCCCATTTCTCCTCCCCACCCTCCCTCTTGTAGAAGGCCCAGCTAGAAGCCGGAAGGGCCCCAGGGGGAGCAAGCCCCCACCGTCCTCCCCTGGTTACTGACGCCTCTCTACTGTGCTCCTCCAAGTCCTCGGACGCCTCCTTGCTGCCGACTTCACGTATCCCCCATGAGGCCGCTCACACTTTGCTTTGCCAATTCTTATCCCCACAGTCAAATCAGAAACAAGGGTCTGGAGCAGTGTTTCTGTTTGGCTCTGAGACTCATTTGAGCCCACTTTGGGGGCATTTCCTCCTGGCCCCTCTCGGCCACAGTCCCAAAGTTGTCACCTCTGGTTTTAACCCTGGGCCCCTTCTCTAGAGGCAAACTGAAGCAATGATTCTTGTCATTTCTGTGTCTCAGGGGGTTGTAGAGAGGGTAGGGGTGAAGGCAGAAGCTTGGACGCGGGAAACAGCAAGCTGCCAAAGGTAGTAAGAGGCGCTGAGCGGGGTAGGATCAGCCACAGACCCGATGAACTTGGCCAACGGAATATTGTCAGATGGGGCTGAAGCTGGGTCCCCCTGAGCAGTTAACCAGATCCTTTCCCAGAGGTTGCTTATGAAATGCAAGTCCCCAAGTCAAGCCCTGCCCAGGCGCACAGCACACCCAGAGCTGGTCCCTTTGGCACTTCCTAATAGAACTTATCTCCACCCAGCCCTACTCCCATCCTTGCCATAGAGGTCTTGCTTCCTTGTCCCACCTGTCCCCAGGGTCTAGCTGAGCTGAAGACCATAGGTGCCAAGTGGGGGTCTTTGGAGACCCCAGATTCCAAGGGATCACCGAAGCAAGAATGCTTCTCTGGTATTTCCCTCAACACTTTCCTCGGGACACTGGACTGGATTGAAAACAGTCCATCTTCCCAGGGGTGCCTCCCCCAGGGCACTCTTCTTCCCATCACCTGTGAGCAGGAAGAAACAGCCCAGTCCTGTCTTCCCCAGTCCGCACAGTCTAGCGCAGCAGCACAGGCTTCAGACCATCTGTCCTCATCCCCACTTTCCCATGAGATCATGAGCTCTGGAAAGATGGGGATACATATTATTTCACTCTCTCTCCACTCTGCCCACTGTGGGGTCTGGTAGGTCATGAGTATCAGTAAATGTTTATTGAATGGAAAGATTCATGAATGGCTAAATGACCTTTCCTCCCCTTGGTGGGAGTTAGAAGATGGGTAAGAGCTGTCCCGGGGAAGCCTGCTTATCCAGGATGGGGAGGACCAAGGACCCTACAGGTTCAAAGCAGTGTGGGTACACTGATGGAGGACCGGGGGGAAAAAAAGAATCTCATAGTCTCCAAGGAAAACCAAATCCTAGTAGGTCCCCACTTTCCAGGAGAGAAGCAAATGCTGAGTTCTTGGGAGTAAGAGGCAGAAAGCAGCAAACCTAACCTGAGGATCAAACTCTCACCCCACATTCCTCTCTAATATTCCTCCACCGTGTAAAAGTGATACACATCCAATATTTCAATAGTCAAAAACAGGCCAGTTCAAGGAAGAAGTGCTGACCTCCACCTCAGATCCCCCTCACCCAGAGATGAACACTGTTACAAACATCAGATAATTTCCTGCGCATTTACACAGATAAGAGTTGGACTGTTGTTTTTCAGTTGCTAAGTTGTGTCTGACTCTTTGTGACCCTATGGACCGCAGCAGGCCAGGCTTCCCTGTCCTTCACTATTTCCCAGAGTTTGCTCAAACTCATGTCCATTGAGTTGGTGATGCTATCCAACCATCTCATCCTGTCGTCCCCTTCTCCTCCTATCCTCAGCCTTTTGCAGCATGAGGGTATTTTTCCAGTGAGTCAGCTCTTCATATCAGGTGGCCAAAGTGTTTGAGTTTCAGCTTCAACATCAGTCCGTCCAATGAATATTCAGGGTTGATTTCGTTTAGGATGGACTGGTTTGATTTCCTTACTGTCCGAGGGACCAAATCTTGGCCCCATTCTTGCCCTGCTGAGTCAAAATGTCTAAGGAATGAGGCCCTAGAATCTACATTTTTCACAGGCTTCTGAGATGATTCTGTTGCAGCTAGTGCAACCACAGTCGTGGGCAAGTGTTCGGGAACTAGTATAGTATCCCCCGCAAAATGCGTGTCTCCTTGGCCACGTCCCAACCGACGATCATCCGGGCAGGGTTGGAATGTGCCCAGTGTCAGGAAGCTCCCCACCCCCAGACAGCACTCTCCACAGCTGGAGAGCTCTCGGGGCTTCCCTTCACGCTGACATGAAATCCTCGTCCCTGTAACAAGGCTCAGAGATCCCGCTTCCACCCCCAGAGCTCCTTAGAGTAAACTGACCCTTCTTCCACGTGGAGTGTTTTGAACGCTGATGATAGTAACTGCTGTTTACTGAGCACCTACTCTGTGAGCATCCTGCCGGCATCTCTCTCAGACCCACGACATCAGCTTCCTAGGTTAAGATCCATCCCCTTTCACCTGCCAGGAAGCTGAGATTGAAACAGGACACAGGTAAAACTGGGCAGTACTTAAATCTTTGACTTAGAGCGTTTGCTCCAAGACATTGGAGATAGCTCCATATCCCTATGCAGTGTGTACGTGTGTGTGTGAGAGAGAGAGAGACTGATAGGGTTTGAGTAGACAAATGCCTGGACTTATGGGCCCCAAGCACCACTTTTCTCCCCAGCTCTTTTTTCTAAATGTCAGGGCAAGCTCATGGTCATAGTCCCTAATAAGCAAAGTTTGGGAGACAGAAGTCTAGGTTGCTTAAATTGCATTTCAGAGGGAAGGGGAACTGCATCGGGGCTCAGCAGGGATCTCATGGTTGTCTCCATGTCAGATGCTCCTGCAGCCCAGCCTCAGTAGGAAGGATCGCCAGGTTTGCCTCCAGCTAGATGATCTGACAACTTCCGCGGCTGCTTCTGTTTCTGACTGTGCAAGTGTTTCAGTCACTAGGGAATCTCAGAGGGCTCCTCACTGAGTTCTTTAAAACAGCCCATGCAGCTGTGGAGCCTGGTCTTCACTGGAAAGCCACTGTCCTTAAAACAGCCAGGATGCAAATAGGGTGTAGCCTCAGACTTGACTATGAGAACTGGGCACCCCTGATGAAGGAAGGTGGGGAACAGAAAGAAAGAAGGGAACCCAGACTTAAAGAGGACTCCCCAACTGTCATGTGCTGCACCCAGCATTCTCCACTTGCAAATTCAAATCAACTTTCATGTTCTTGCTATCTCAGAATGACCCGACCAGTGAAGTGTGACCTTGATTTCACAGGTCAGGAAACAGAGGCTCAGAAAGATGACATCAGTTGCCCAGAACCATGTAACTAATAAGAGGGAGAACTCGATTAAACCTACAGGCATTCTGACTCTTTCCTCTCCACCCACCAACTGTATGATCAACCACGTGGGCAGAGTGAGAGGCGGCCTGAGGCAAGAAAGTGAAGGGAATGGCTTCAGGCAGGGTCGACCCCACGGCACTGCTCTATGGCACTCCATGTCTATTACTGTCACAGGACTTAGAGTCCAGCTCACCTGCAACATAAGTGATCCCCTAACTCTCTGAAGTTAGGGACACAGAATGGATTCGACATTGAGGACACAGACCTACTCCTTTACCATGCTGAGCCTCAGTTTCTTCATCTGTAAAGTGGAGTAATAATACCTATTTAATGGAATCGATATTTGATGTTGATGAGCTGACAGGACAAACAGCCGGCTGCCTGACCTATAAATGTGCTTTAGAATGAAGTTAGACTAGGTGCTCAGGAAGGAAGGACATCAAGTTCAACAAGACCTGCTTTACACCCATTGTGGTCTAGGGCAGGCAGCTCTCCCTGCAGCATGCCGGGCTCTTGGGGAAGCAGGGGAGATCTAGGGTTGACCTTCATAATGAAGCTTCTTTTGGGGGAGTCCATCTGCACACCAGCTCTGTCTAATCACATCCTTGACCTTCCTCCGCACAGCCTTCCGACATAATGAGTGCCCCGATCCTGGAGTCCCCGTGAATGGCAAGCGGTTCGGTGACAGCCTCCAGCTGGGCAGCTCCATCTCTTTTCTCTGCGATGAAGGCTTCCTCGGGACTCAGGGCTCGGAGACCATCACCTGTGTCCTGAAGGAGGGCAGTGTGGTCTGGAACAGCGCGGTGTTACGGTGCGAAGGTGCGTGCCTGCCGGCGGGCTGGGGACCAGGGGGCGGGGGACGGAGCTGTCAGCCGGAGATGCTGAAGAGGGGGACAGAGCAGCCCGAACCACGGTGGTCCTTCTCTCCCAGGACTGGGACCACCCTCTCACCCTCACCCTGAAATGGCCAAGTGTCTATAAAACAATATTGCACAGAATTTGAGTTATAACCACAGATTAAACTGGAGAAACACTGGATCTAGATTGTCAGGCATCAAAAAACACCTCTTCTTTCAACTGGGAATGGTCTCAATATCACAGCTGTTAGGAGCCCTGCTCACAGCTCCCACCCAGGGAGCGCCATCAGCCTGAAGCAGTGCTGGCAGTGCTGTGAGTCTGCGTGTCTTTCAAAATGCCTGCCACTCTTTCTGCCTCCACACGCTAATTTCCCCCAGTTCCCTGGGACATCTCCCAGGCTTGGCCTTGGTGCCCCTGTTAAACACTGCCTTGATATCCTTGCAGTCAATCTCCAGGAGACTAGGAACAGACAAGTCAGGAAAAAAAAAAGAGATTAGCCATCTGGTCTACCCAGCTTCAGTTATGGAACACACAAAGCTTCTTGAGGGCAGGAATTATGTCAGACTTGTGCACCAAGCATAATGCCTGGCACAGAACAGGCCTTTGATAAGTACTTGTGGGCAACAGATGAAAAGTGCGTCTCCCATAGACTCCTTGAAGGCAGTGATGGTGTCCAAGGAGGCAGGGGCTCTGGCCCCTTCCTTCTGGGAGCCAGAAAGCTTCCTCCGTTCATCTCACGTGATGGACAGAGGGTGAGACCTAAGGGATCTCTCCATACCCAGTCCCCAGACCCAACTCCGAGCACCCCAGCCAGCAAGAGGGAAGGTAAGGAGCCCGAAGAATGGGGCCTTAAAGGGAGCACAGCCCCAGAGCTGACGGGCTGGCGGAGGGGGAAGGGAGACCATCAGGAGCAAAGAGCCTGTGGCAGAGGGTCTGCCATCAAGGTGGGGGCCTTCAGGTCAGAAGGACCTGGGCTGGAATCATGGCAAGTTGCCTTTTCCCTCTGATATATTTTTTTCAGCTGAAAAAAAAAAAAATGGGGAGATAATAAAATGCACATGTAAAGGCTGAGCTCCTCGAGTGAGTGTTGGCCTTGCTCTTGCTGGTTGGTAAGCTCTGTGGGGTTAGGGAACCTTCCTCGGCCTTGCATCTCCACAGCTGGCTTATGGTTTGACACCCACTAAGTGCTTGATCAACACTGGCTGATGAATCACTGAATGAATGAATGAATGAATGAATGACCTTTTAACTAGGCTAGAGTCTCCCTAATAGCCTCCAGAGCCCTGACTCTCATCAGGCTGCCTCGTATCTTCTCCCTGAAACTTACCCGCTGAGTCACCCAGGGGGGCCAGTGACTTGTCTTCTCTGTGCCTCAATTGCTCCATCTGTAAAGTGCAATTAAGAAGGGGAGCCCCCTCCCAGGGTGGTCGTGAGCAGAGAGGCAGTGCTCCTTCAGTGTTGGCAGCGAGCGTGATTTCCACCTGATATTAACCATTTCTTCACTGGGCCCATTAGCGTAGCGTTCTACTTTGGGGATCATGTGGTGGGTTCATCCTTCCAGGTGCCTGTCCCACTCATGACACAGACAGGTGCCGTCACAGCCCCACAGCCCCGTCCACACCACCCCCTCTGCCATTTTACCCAGCGAGTGAGCTCTTTTGGAAACAGCATAAGCTTTGGTGTCAGAGAAGCATGAAACTCCTGTCTTCACCCCCTCCCAGCTGTGGACCTGATGGGTTGGGTAACTCCCTCCCTGGCAGCAGGGGGATAAACACGAGTGTCTGATGGTGGTGTTTGGGGACTAGACAGAGCCCAGGGTCTGGGGGCTTGTTGGTCTGGGGCTCACCTTCCCTTTAGGCTGGGCCCCTCATTCTCCCTCGTGTGCCTCAACCTCCTCTCTTTAATTTTCCTCCTGGTCCGTCTCGTCCAGGACATCTTCCCTGCTGTCTCCTGCTCACCTGGTCTCTCTTTTCTCCTGGTTCTCTTGCTTCTCTTGAGCCAGCAGCAGACAACTCTATCAGACACTGGACCTCACCATGACTACATTTTCTTTACTGGTTCCATGGGGCTTGGTCCTCTTTCCCCACCAAGACTGTGGGAGTTCTGGGGCAGAAGCCCAGACCCCAGTACCCCAGAGCTTGTGGGGGCTCAGTCCCAGTGGGGCTGACCCCCCTGAGAGGCATCCTCTTCCCCACCACCCACCCTCCTGGATCAGCTGCTCCTAGACCACGGTTCTGCCAGAGCAGTGCACTACTCCAGACCATGAGTGAATGCCCAAGAGAACTTGACCTTCGTTCATGGACCTTAACGTGGACCACTGCTTCATAGACAGAGTCTTAATTCTGCAATTACGGTTGTCTTGTTCATTCTGTCCCTGGGGAGGGAATCGCTTAGGGTGGGGGACAATGGGAAACCAGAAATAAGGGGCAGTCTGGTGCAAAGAGGCCAACTTGGCACCAGGGAGAGTCTGCTCAGTCTTCCTAGAATTATGGGCGTTTGATGCCAACCTGGTTTTCGGGGACCTGGGGAGCAGCAGATCAGAGGGCCAGAGTGAGAGGCAGACACCACCTAGGTTGGCCAAGTCTGGACTTGAAACCGTAGAGCACGCCGGGTAAGAAGCCCCTGGAATCTGGCCCTCCTTGGCCCTTTTCCCTCCTGTGTCGAGTCTTGGAAGAACCCTGCTTTGTAATCAGCATCTTTGTCTTTCCATTTTTTCTAGTTTTGTTTTTGATTAAGTATCCCCACCTTGTGGACAATTAAATGCGGAAGCTAATGGTCTTTTAAGAAGTCTTAATATATGCTGAGAGCCTCTTAGCTTTTGAGAGGCTGTAATAGGACAAGGGAGAAAATGGCTTCTTCTCCTAAATTTAGAAAGAAGGATGATCATCTGGCTGGTATAAAGCAGAAGTCAGTCTGCAAACTTTTTCTTAAAGGGCCAGCTAGAAAGTGTTTTCAGCTTTGAGGGCCCTAAGGTCTCAGCTCAACTCTGCCATCATTATGGGAAAGCAGCTTTGACAAAACAGAAATGAAGGGGTCGGCTA
The DNA here is from genome assembly GCF_019320065.1 of Cervus canadensis. Taxonomy (NCBI): domain Eukaryota; kingdom Metazoa; phylum Chordata; class Mammalia; order Artiodactyla; family Cervidae; genus Cervus; species Cervus canadensis. Next base: position 106,556,213 of record NC_057387.1, read on the forward strand.
TGATCCCTGGGCTGTAGTTTGCTGACCCCTGATCTACAGAACAGAGGACATAAGGGATCTGTGTGTTTAAAATCAGAAATTTCCTAGGAAAGACTTCCAAGTAGTGAAGCAGCTACAAAGGACCACCTGGTTCTCACCCCCACGCTCATTTCTTCCTCTCTCTTTTAAGGAGGGACCGAATCGTACATCACTATGATAGGTGTCCAAAGGTATCACCTCATATCGGCCATGTACTAGTCTAGGAAGTAGGTGTTGTAATTGTCCCATTAAAGCACAAAGAAGCTAAGTCACTTGCCCAGGGTCCTTCCAGCTTGTAAGTGACAGAACCAGAATCCAAATCCAGGTTCTTGGCTACCCCGTTACTGTATTTTTCTTGAATTATATCACTAGAGAGAATATAATTTCAAACTTGTTTGTCAAAGACTTAAAAGCATCTACAAATCGGATGAAAAGCAGATTTTCTGCTTTCCATATCCCAGTAGAAAATTAAAACAAAAGGAAACATATTGCCTATCGCAAAAGACAAAGAAAACAAGACACCACATGGAAGCATCAGAAATTGACAGCATTAAACAAAATGACAGCGGTAGGACAAACATATCAGTTACGATAATAAAGGTAATTAAACTCCCTATTAGGAGACAAAGACTCTCAAACTGGGTTTTAAAAAATATGCTGTTTAACAGAAATATATGGGGGGGGGGGAAAGGAGATAAATTACCTGCAGTAAGTATGTATTTTCATGTTTCAATTCATACTTGATGGTTGTAAAAAAAATTCAAATGAAACACGAGTGCAATAAAGTTACAGTGAAAATATTCATTTCCTAGGCCCACATCCCAAAGAAAAATGGCCTGTTAGTTCTGTGTAAACATGTCTACATTTTTTTTCTATCTGTATGTAAAGTTAATGTGTTAATTTTAAACTTTAAAAAAAGTCTTGTAAAAAAGAAAAATCCGTTCTCCCCACTCCCTCAAGAGGGAACTAGGTGATGGTGGTAAGTCATTTGGGCCTCTAAGGAAGGAGGGTAGTTACTGAGTTTCTAACATTGTTTCATTAAATCTTCTTGTCACTCTTGTTGAGAAAGATTATCATTCTCTGTGCATGAGAAACCTGGACACCAGCAAGGTGAACTGACTTGCCTGAGATCACCCAGCTAGTAATAATTGAGCACTTATTATGTGCTAAATACTAGGCCAGGTGCTTTGCAAACACTGTTCTTTTATGTCCTCCAGGACAACCCCATGGGGGCGGTACTGTTAGGATCCTTGCTTCACCGCTGAGGAATCTGAAGCACAGAGTGGGCACGGAACTTGCCCAAGGTCACACAGCTCAGTGAATGGAAGGATTAGAATTCAAGTCCAGACATTTTGATACCAGAGCGATCGCTTTGAACCACCAAATGCAGTCTGTTTGACTCCAGAGTTTGCTCTCCTTTTGTTTGACCACAGAATGGTGGGAGATGAGCAGCGAGGGATTCAGGGGGCCGTGGGGAGGCGGGGTTGGAGGGAATCGAGGAAAAGGCTTCCACGGCTTCTAGACAGTCACACTGAGACCCCTGTGAGGGCAGTGCTCAGGGTGGGCCTTCTCGTGTCCACCTGCAGTGGTTAGAGACGCGGGCTCTGGAGCCAGGCTTCCCGGGTTTAAATCCTGGCTCTGCTGCTTCTCTGCTGTGAGTTTCTAGACTAGTTAACTAAGCCCTCCGTTCCCGTTTCCTCAACTTGGAAATGAGGCTAAGACCAGCACCCACCCTAAATTCTGCTGCAAGGGTGAACACCCAGGAAGAGCAGAACACACATCAGTTAGTGGCTGGCGCCCTGTGAGGGCTCAGTGAGCCTGAGTTTCTGGGGTCACCCTACTCCATCCCCATCCCAGATGCCCTTTGCGTTGGCGCATCTGAGGTCGGGAGAGGCGGGGCCTCCCTCCCAGGGGACACTCATCGGAAGCCTGGTGTGTTAGCCATCTCGTGCTGCCATAACAACATACCACAAGCTAGGTGATGTAAACAGCACAAATGTGTTTTCTCACGGTTCTGGATGCTGGAAGTCCAAGACCGAGGTGCCAGCAGGGCTGGCCGCTTCCTCCCAGCTCCTGTCTCCTCAGCTAGCAGATGGCTGCCGTCTTGCTGTGTCCTCATGCGGCCTTTTTCTCTGTGTACGTGCACTCCTGATGTCTCTTCTTCTTCTAAGGACAGCAGTCCTTTTGGATTAGGGCCCAACCTTGTGACCTCATTTCACTGCCATTGTGTCCTTCTAGTCCCATCTCCAAACCCAGTCACATGGGAGTTAAGGTTTCAGCCTATGACTTTGCAGGGTCATAATGCAGTATTTTATTCCTAGAATTTATTGAGCACCTACTCTGGGCACTGGGATAAGGCACTGGGTCCCTCTTATTGCTGAGTTCTTCTTCCTGTTCAAGGCAGGACCCTCTCCTCTTTTTTTCCTGTCTTTTCCTTGTATGCATGTGTGTGTGCCTATGTGCCTGTCCTTCTTTTCAGTCTAACATTTTGTTACAAGGAAGAAGGGATCTCTTCCCTCTTTTTAAACTTTATTTTATTTATTTATTTGGCTGCATTGAATCTTAGTTAAAGCACGCAGGATCTTGGTTGCATAATGCAGGATCTTTTTGATGAGGCGCACAGACTCTCTAGTCATGGTGCTCAGGCATGGTAGTTGCCGTGCCTGGGTTTCGCTGCTATGTAGCATGTGGGATCTTAGTTCCCCAACCAGGGATCAAACCTGTGTCCCCTCATTGCTAGGAGGATTGCTCACCATTGGGAAACCAGGGAAGTCGTCAGCCTAACATTTTTAATGGAAATTTTCAAACACAGAGAATAGTATAGTGAACCCCATGTGCCCATAACCCAGCTGCAGCAATTATATACTCATGGCCTATTTCATTTCATTCATCTGCCAGCATTACCAGTATCTCCCACCATTGCCCTCCTCTGGGATTATTGTGAAGCAAATTCCAGGCATTAATATGTAATCATCAACATTTTTGTGTATATCTCTAATAGATGAAAAGAACACTCTAAAATAGAACTTCAATACTATTATCTTTAACATTATGAAGATAGTTATTTAATACAATCAAGTTTCCTTGATTCTCTATCTAATCCTTTCTTTCATAGTATTTTTTTTTTAAGTCAGAACCCTGGTGAGGTTTATACATTACAATTGGCTGATAGGTCTCAAATCCTCTGTAGGTGTCAGCCCCACTCCCTTGTGATATTTTTGTTGAGGAAGCCAGTTTGTTTACCCTGAGTCTCCTGCAGTCTGAATTCTGGCAATTACACCCCTAGGAGATTGTTTAACATGATCCTCTCCCTCTCTTACATTTCCTTTAATTGGCAGTAAGATCTAGAAGCCTAATCAGATTCAGGTTCTGGTTTTTGGCCAAAATGTTTTATAAGCAGAGCTCTGTGCCTCCATCAGAGGCATGTAATGTCTAGTGGTTACTCTTTGGGTGATATTATTAATACAAGCCATCAACGATCATAGCCTAGAGATTACAAAATAGTAGCATTCTATCTCTTCTTTTATATGCTGAAACACTTACAGAAAACTTGCCCCCAACAACTATTTGGTTACCCTGAGGTATAGTTGATAAAGGAAAGACAGGAGAAATACTTAATTATTTTCCTTTATTTACCACTTTAATCTTAATGGGTTGACTCTAGCATCTTCCTAAGTTGAAAAAATTTTAATATCATTACAATCCAAAGGACTTAAACATACTGTATGCATTTAAATCCACTGCAGTTATCACTCTGCTCAACACTCAAATCGTCCCGTTGGCCGGAGGGAGCCTTTTGAAATTGGCCCAAACTCATCTTGTACATTTTCTGTCCCTGACCTAAAATTAGCTATTTCTCTGAGGAGTCCTGGTTCCTTTTAGTGAGAAATGATATTTAGAATCTGGGCACTGGCAGTGCTTATTACCATTGAGTAGGTCCTTGTTTTTAAGGCTTTTCAACAAACAGAGCTAAGAAATATTTTTTAAAAGCTAAAATGCATCATGGGTCCATTTCATTTCAAATGTAAGTGCAGTTTTCTTTTTCGTTGAACTTCCTTGATATCATAGCTGTGTCTACCTTCATTCTTGCTGGTAATCCAAGTTCCCAACACCAATATAGCTTCCCATCCCCTAATATACACCCAAGAGTCTCAGAATTGTAATACCAATGCCACAGACAGCAATATGATTATTGAAAATTGTTTTCGTGCTTTTCCCCTCAATTCTTCTTGTCTCTACATCCTACTAGGGATAGACTATCAAATTACTGTGTTTTAAAAATCTCTTTAGTTTCTTTATGTACAGTTATGCTACCAACTGATACAGTATTCTATTCATTGATTTTACACTGCTTTTAAGTTTTGAGAAATTGTGTATCAAATTTAAATCTTTTTATTGTGGTGTAATTGCTTTACAATGTTGTGTTGATTCCTGCTGTACAGAGAAGTGAATCAGTTGTATGTATACATATATGGATCCCCTCCTTCTTGAGTCCTCCTCCTGCCAACCCCCATCCCACCCATCTAGGTCACCACAGGGCACCGGGCTGAGCTCTCTGTGCTATATACAGGTTCCCACTATTTTACATCTGATAGTGTACATGTATCAGTTTCTATCTCCCAAACCATCCCCTCCCCCGCCCACCCCATGTCCACACATCTGTTCTCTACATCTGCATCTTTATTCTATCTGTCCTGCAAATAGGTTCATCAGTACCATTTTTCTAGATTCCACATATGTCTTCTTTCACTTATGTAAAATATTGACATAATTCCAAAGCTAAACCTCTAAAAGGAGGTGTATTCTAAGAAAGTCCAGCTTCAATCCCTGTCCTTTCTACCCCAACCCCCTCCCTCCATCCATAGGTCATCTTTTGTCTTTGGGTTTTGCACTTTCATTGACCATTAATATGAGCAAATGTGTGTGTGTCTCCTACCCTTGTCTTAGACAAATGGAATCATACTGTTCCCTGCTTTTACCACTGTATCTTGCTTTTATTCACTTAATAAAATATTCTGGGGACTACTCCATGATGTTACATAGAATATTCCTCATTCTTGTTTTATAGCTGCATAAATAGTCCATTTTGTTGATTACTCCAATTCATTCAGTCAGCTCCCTATCGCTGAACATTTGGGCTTGTTTCCATTCTTTGGCTATTATAAATAGTGCTGCCTTATATAGCCTGGTGCATATATATGTCCTTTCATATTTTTGCCAGTGTATCTTTAGGGTGATGGCACAGACAGTAAAGTCTGCCTGCAATGTAGGAGACCCAGGTTCGATCCCTGGGTCAGGAAGATCCCCTGGAGAAGGAAATAGCAATCCACTCCAGTATTCTTGCCTGGAAAAATCCCATAGATGGAGGAGCCTGGCAGGCTACAGTCCATGGAGTCACAAAGATTCGGACATGACTTAGCAACTAACACACACACACACATCTTTGAGATAGAGTTGTAGAAGTCGAGTTGCTGGGTGAGAGAATAAGTGACTGAATTTTGCTAGATGCTACCAAATTTCCCTGCTTAGGGATTGTGCCCTTTTGCGTATCTAACTGCAGAGTACTAGAATTCCTACTTTCCCTCAACTTCATGTGTTGTCAGACCTTGCAGTTTCCCTACTTGAGGGATGAGAAGTAATTTCTCAGTGTAGTTTTGATTTGCATTTTCTTGGTAAGAGCGAGGTTTAAATCTTGTGAAATGTTAAAGAGATACTGTACTTAGGAATCCTCGCCTCCCTCTCCCTGCCTAGCAACTGCCACCTTGGGATATGAAGATGAACTAGAGAGAGTGAAAGACTGAATGAATGGAGAGATTGCTTGCCACGCACCTAAAGCAGAGAAGAGAGGACTTAGCCAGAGTAATAAAACAGTATAGCAGAGAAAGAAAACAAAATAGTGATCAGCAAAGAAAAGGTTTGGGCTTCCCTCTCTGGAGAGTTGAGATTGGGCTTTGTTGATGTATGCCACTGAATTCAGAGTAGCCTTGGCAGGTAATAGTGGCTCTGTGATCTCCTGCTTCCTGCAAAGTAAGTGAGGACATCACAGTCCAGCCACCAAAGAGGCTGGGCCTTTGCTGAATGGGAGCCAAGAGGGAGACCCCACTCTCTCCTGAGACTCATCACCTGCCTGGGGACACAGGCGTATAGCAGTAGGCAGGCCCCTCCCCACCTCCAAGGGCTCTCACAAGTCCTTTGGGAAAGCAGAGGAAAACGTTAGTCATTTCAGCGATGTGAATGGATGGGTTTTGAAAACGGGTTACCCAGGAAATAATAATACCTATGGGCAATTTGTTCTTTCAGTGTTTGATAGAGGTGCTGTGTAATTTCTTGTTTTCTCCAAGCCTCAACTGCCTGGTAATGGGATAATAATCCCTGCCTATAAAATCAGGATAATAATGGTTATCTACCTTTTAGTGTTGCAGTTGTCAGGAGGATAATCCACATTAAGCCCAACGCATAGTAAACTCAATAGCAGTGAGCTCATGCCAGTTGGCTGTGGTTGTCGTGCTGTTGTGTGCTGCAGGGGAATTTGGAGACAGAAAATTTGAAGTTAACTGGTGACTCAGTTGGTAAAGAATCTGTCTGCAATGTGGGAGACCTGGGTTCGATTCCTGGGTTGGGAAGATCCCCTGGAGAAGGGAACAGCTACCCACTTCAGTGTTCCGGCCTGGAGAATTCCATGGACAAAGGAGCCTGGCAGACTATAGTCCATGAGGTTGCAAAGAGTCGTACATGACTGAGTGACTTTCATTTTCCTGCTCTAACTCTCTTAGCTCTTGATCTACTCTCTTAACCTCAGTTTTTCCTCTGTAAAATGGGGGTAATTTCATGAATGCTATGCACATTTAAATAAGATAATACACGTAAAAGCAATTAGTATCCTAAATCAGTAGTATGAGTTGTCTACTATTAACATCATAATTCTTCTTCTTCTTTATCTTCTTTGTTAATTGAACTTTCTAATGTAATTTACTGTGAAGAATGTCTGATGATTATTTTAAATTTCTCAGAAGGGTTCTAGAATTGAGAGAGGAAAGCTGTGGTACACTTGGCTATTATTTTATGAATCTGATTACTTGGGGAAATCTGCAAAAAAACTTGCAAAGATAGGAATGCTGTGCTTATCCCCTTTCCATTCCAGTCTTGTTCAGCATATTTTGGCAGCTGGTAGCACCATGGTAAGGGGAGCCTAAGGAAGCAGAGTTTCTTTTAAAATGAGGAGGCGGTTTAGGGTAAAATCTCTGGATTTATGCTGTCTTCCTAGGTCTGAATCCAAGCTCTTCCGCTTGCTAATCCTCGTTAGTTAGCAAGGCCTAGTTACTTAATCTCCTTAAGGCTCCGCTTCCTTAGCTGTAAAATAGAGAAAAGAATATCACCCTCCTCTCAGGGTTGGTGTTTTGTGAAGAGTGAACATAGACTTGAGACTCAGTTGTGCAACACTCAGCCCTTGGCCGTGATGGTGACAGTGGGAGCAGCTTTGGGCTGGTCGTGATCAACATCCTCATCATCGGTCTCAGGGAGGGAGGTGTCTTATCAGGGTGGTTGATGTTAGACTGTGCTACCAAATAAACTCAGAATCTCAGTGGCTTAAAGACAGGGCTTCCATGCTCACACAGGCTACGCAGGCTACATGTGTAACCTGGGTCGTGGGACTCTACTCCTAAAGGTCACGTAGAGGCCCAGCTGACGGGACTTCCGTCGAGACCCTCACTTTCACAGTTACAAGCTGCAGATCACACGCTGGCTCTTCATGTTCCCGCTTGGACATGACACACATCATTTCGGCCCTCGATTGATTGGTCAAGGCGGTCACGTGACCTTGCCTAACCCAAAGGGTGGACCATGAAGGCCAACCATGTGGCCGGAAGGTGGAGCCCTGGACAAGCTCTAATCACCATCTCAGGGCCGAGGGTCTGATTGCGGGAAAAGGCAGGAGTGATGGGAAAGGTGGGAGAGAGTGGGAAGACGGATGGAGAGAGACTGGGGGCTGAGATGACAGGTTTGCAAGCTCAGAGCCAGCTGTGAAGTGTGCCTGGACCCTGTGGGCCTTGTGGTTTGCCTGCCGTGACTGTGAGCATGCTTCCATCCACTCACTTATTCATTCAAGCTGCAGTCCCTGAGTGTTCCACCTGTGTTCCAAGCACGAGGCTATGGGCTGAGGACTCCGAGTTGTTCAAAACAAATAACACGGCCCCTGCCCTTGGGGAGCTCGCAGTGGAGTGGACTGTGCGAGGCTCTGAGCTGAGCTTGGGGCTCTGACTGCGGTCTAGGGCCAGCGCTGTGTGTGTGGGGCAGGGGCCAGGCTCATGCTTCTGTCAGAGGCCTGATAATTGAGTCAAGAACAAAGAAAGAACCACTGTGACCCAAATATTAGCTGTACTTCAACCCTTCTAGAATGGCAAAGGACTTTGTTTAAAGGATTCTTTTCATTCCTCCCCTCCGGCCTTTCATAAAATTCCAAGTGATGTAAGTGGACATATCCATAAAAGTCCCAAAAGACAGAACTCACAGTTTAGATGGTTTATGTAATTCTCCATTTAAAAAAAAAAAAAAACAAAAAACAATACTTGCTGGCAGACACATTTTATAGAGAGACTTCTCTTTATTCATTTGTTCCCCCAAGAAAACTGCCTGTCTCCCCTCTTTCCCCCCAGCTCCCTGCGGTGGTCATCTGACTTCGCCCAGTGGCACCATCTTGTCTCCTGGCTGGCCTGGCTTCTACAAGGATGCCCTGAGCTGTGCCTGGGTGATCGAAGCCCAGCCAGGCTACCCCATCAAAATCACCTTCGACAGGTGCCTGTAACCACAGCCTGGGCGGTGGGGGGGAGGGGTGATAGCTCTGCTGTGGGGTGGCAGGGAAGCTGGGATGGGGGGGGACCAGCACCGATGCTGCAAGGTCAGCAAGGTCAGAGGGCCCTGGAGCTCTGCTCTGGGCAGGGACAGGCTGCTCTGGCTTTGCTCTTGGCCTTGGTTCAGAAGTGGGGTTTGTGCCGTTTAGGGGACTCTTAGCATCCAAAGAGCACCACCCTGACATTTTCAGTGTGGGAAGGTGGGCTTCCTCACCTCTGACCCAAATCCTGCTCACGTGGCCCACTTCTTCTCCCAGCCTGGTGCTGCCCAGCCACCCAAGTATGAATGTAAACTTCTTCTAGACAAACCTTCCATGGCCCAGAGTAGCAGTCGCAAACTTTACTGTGAAGGGCCACATGGGAAATATTTTAGGTTTTATGGGACACTTGCAGATATCTGTTGCATAGTCTTTGCTTTAAAAAAAAAAATTTAACTTCTTTATAAATGCAAAAACCATTCTTGGTCATTAGGCCATACAAAAACAGACTCTAGACCAGATTTGACCCTGGGGCTGTAGTTGGCTGACCCCTGGCCTGGAACATTCTGACTCCCATGAAGCAAGGCACTGTACCTCTAGCTCTGAAGACAGGTCACCGCCCAGGCCGTAGAGAAGTTGGGGAGAGCTGCGTCCAACCACAGGAGAAGGAGGAGGAAGATTCAGCACAGTAGGGAGGGTGCTCCCGCACCTCCAGGGAACATGTGCAGATTATATTAAGATACCCCAACCTGCAAAACCCAGTTGTTCTGATGCCCTGGGTCAAGCAGGGCCTCTTGTCATTTGCAAATTAATGAGCCTTGGGTTTCTCAAGAAATCTTCGTCTCCATCTTCGGCAGATTTAAAACCGAGGTCAACTACGACACCCTGGAAGTGCGAGATGGAAGGACGTACTCAGCGCCCTTGATTGGGGTTTACCATGGCACCCAGGTGCCCCAGTTCCTCATCAGCACCAGCAACTACCTCTACCTCCTCTTCTCCACCGACAAGAGTCACTCAGACATCGGCTTCCAGCTCCGCTATGAGAGTGAGTCTCAGGGCAGCAGTGATGGGGCCGGCTGGGTGCCAGGGAGGACTCAGGGCTGAGCTCCGGCAGGAGGACCCGCTCGGCCGCGTCCCCAGCGCGTTCTCAGTTAGGCTGTGCTCCTCAGGAGGTCCTCCTTGCTCTCAGCATCTCTCAGAGCTCAACGTCAGAAAGAATGAAAGGTCCCCGTCTGTGTGCAGATGACTGGGCGCCAGCCTGCTGGGCACCCTGGGAACAGAGTGCTTGACGGATGGTGATGTTGAAGTGAGATGTCATCTCACGCTCCCTCACCCTCTGCCATGGCCTGCATTCATCGCTGGTGCCTCAATTGAAAGAGGTTTCTTCTTCTTTTTTTTTTTTTTGGTCAAAATAAGGCTGATATATCCGCATTAATATCAGACAAAGTCAATTTTATTTTATTGTTTTAAAGTTTTTCTTTTGCATGGGGATATAGCCGATTAACAGTGTTGCGATAGAATCAGGTGAATAGCAAAGGGACTCAGCCATACATACACACATATCCCTTCTGAAAGAGACTGTTGATTGAGTTCTTTGCAGACCACGGTAGAAAGTTATGGCTGAGAGCACCACGAGGAGAGGGTTGTTTTCTTACCCGTGATCCGATCTGTAACCCTTAGCATGGTGTCCAGGCCACGCGTGTCACCCCGCTGATGTTTACTGAATGGGCGATGAACAAACGAATAGCTGCAGCCAGCTGGTTTTCCCTGACAGATGGGTCTTTAGATACCCTCACCCAGGACCGACAGCCACATCTGAGGAGGGGGCAGATGAAGCTCCCGCCTTCTCTCAGTTAGGACTCTCCCTTTGTGAGTCAGCTGGGGTCCCCCTGCGCTTTCAAGGAACTGTCTGTTGCAGCCGTGGGCTCTCTTTTCCAGCTATCACGCTGCAGTCGGACCACTGTCTGGATCCAGGAATCCCCGTCAACGGGCAGCGTCATGGGAACGACTTCTATGTGGGCGCCCTGGTGACCTTCAGCTGCGACTCGGGCTACACGCTGAGCGACGGGGAGCCGCTGGAGTGCGAGCCCAACTTCCAGTGGAGTCGGGCCCTGCCCAGCTGTGAAGGTGAGCCCCGCCGGGAGGGGGCGCTAACGTCCAGGCGCCTTTTCTGCCGCAACAACCCAGGCGCGGACTCCAAGACCCTCTGTCAGTGAGGAGCGGGGGATTACCCTCTGTCAGTGAGGAGCGGGGGATTGGACAAGAGGCGGGCTAGGATCCTAGGGGAACTCTGGGGGAAGCTCCTGGGGCCACCTCAGCCTTTCACTGTCCTTTCTCCCTCCTCTCCAGCTCTCTGCGGCGGCTTCATTCAAGGCTCCAGTGGGACCATCTTGTCACCTGGGTTCCCCGACTTCTACCCCAACAACTTGAACTGCACCTGGATTATCGAAACATCACATGGCAAGGGTGAGTGCTCAGGCCCATGGCAGGCACTGGGATGCGACGTGGTCAGGGCCTAAGATCCCCAGATCCAGATGGCCTCCATGAGGCTCTCCCTCTATAGTGACCTCTGGGCTTAGTCTGGATTTTTCTCACCAACCAGAAAACTCTCAGAACATTCCTATCTCTTCGAATCACAGAACTCATCCTCTAGCAAACATTTTTCGCACCTAAAAATCTCTATTCTGCAAGAGATCTTAAAGAATACCAGCTCTCAAACCCTACTTAATGAGGGAATCTTCTCTATATTACTGCCTACAAGAGGGCAACACACCTGTGTAAACACCCCCGGTGGTAGAGAGGTGGCCAGCCCACTCAGCAGAGGGGTACCCGTTCTCGTTTTCTGATAGACCTGACCCCTCCTGACAACCTGAGACTGAGTTCCTTATACCGAGTGCTGATGGAACATAGGCTGCTTCTGCTCCCTGCTGCTCACACCCAATCTTCAGATACTGTCTGGAGCCATCCTCTGCTCACAGAACTCACACTGTTCCTCAGATGAGTGTTTTTATGTTTTTGACCAGTCCAGTCGGGCCTATTTCCCCACCTTCCCTGACATAAATGACCCTTGGGAGCCCAAGTTCAAAGTAAGATGCTGGCTATAAATAAACATTAATTATTATACTCTTTTATTCAGCAAATATTTTTTGTTTGGGGGTTTTTTTTGGGGGGGTGGGCTTAAAACAGCAGAAATTTTTTCATTGCACATTATTCCAGTCTCTATTCAGCAAATATTGATTGAATGCCACCTGTGTGGTAGATGCTGGAGCTGGGAATATACACTAATCAGGCAGATATGACTTCTACCCTCAGAAGCTTCCTCTGAAGTTCATGAGCCAAGGTTCTCTGCAGTTTGGCAAATACTCCAATGTTTTGGAGTATTTGGCCCTACCCTAGAGGTTTAGATTTTCTACTTTGGAGGTGGAAACCAGGCAGCTATGTTTTAGGACACTTCACTGCTAACTAACTGTGATTCATGCCCTTAAATAAGAACCTCTGATCTGGAAAAATTAATTTAGAAAAGTCAAGAAAAAATTTAAAGGGAAGAGTAACTTCCAGATATTAAAATGTTGTTACGGGCTCAAATAATTTTAATGATGCAATATAAATATAGGAACGGACACACAAATCAGTGGGGAGAATAAAGATCCAGAAATAGATTCCCCTGTGTTTGTGCATGTGTGTGTGTCACAGAGCGAGTATGTGTGTGTGAGAGAGAGAGAGACAGTCTTTAGTGTATGATTAATGTGTCATTTCCAATCCATTAAAGAGAGGATGGATTTTTTAATAAATGGTTTTGAAACAGTGGGCTTAACCCATTTGGAAAAAAGAAAAAACCAAATCATACCTCACATATTTAACCACAAATTCTAGTAATAGTAGGATATGAAAGTCTAACCTCAGGTGGGACATACTTGAAAAACAGCAGTGAAAGTAGACTCCATAAAGGCATAGAGTGTTACACTTGATGAAATAACACTTTAAATGGATTTTAGGGTTTTTTTAAAAAGATAAATGTATAAATATTTAAAATATTCATATAAAAATATTTAAATAGTTAATGAACAAAAATATGTGCAACCTATGTAATCATCTAAGGACCACCAGCCTGATATAAAAAGAGCTCTTAAAATTTTTAAGAAAAATACACCCCCCAAAAAAAAATACACCTGATCTGCAGGTCTGTGGTTGTTGTTGTTCAGTTCCTCAGTCATACCCAACTTTTCGTGACCCCATGGACTGCAGCACACCAGGCTTCCCTGTCCTTCACCATCTCCCAGAGTTTACTCAAGCTCATGTCCATTGAATCAGTGATGCCATCCAACCGTCTCATCCTCTGTCACCCTCTTCTCCTTCTGCCTTCTATCTTTCCCAGCGTCAGGGTCTTTCCCAATGAGTTGACTCTTCACATCAGGTGGCCAAAGCATTGGAGCTTCACCTTCAGCATCTGTCCTTCCAATGAATATTCAGGGTTGATTTCCTGAATCGCCCATCAAGGCGATGTGGCCCACATAAAAAAAAAAAAATTAAAATTAAAATTAGGATTGATTGGTTTAATCTCCTTGCTGTTCAAGGGACTCTCAGGAGTCTTCTCTAACACCGCAGTCAAAAGCATCAATTCTTTGGCACTCAGCCTTCTTTATGGCCCAACTCTCACATCCATACAGGACTACTGGAAAAACCATAAGTTTAACTACATGGACCTTTGTTGGCAGCGTGACGTCTCTGCTTTTTAATATGCTGTCCAGGTTTGTCACAGCTTCTCTCCCAAGGAGCAAGCATCTTATAATTTCATGGCTGCAGTCACCATACACAGCAATTTTGGAGCCCAAGAAAATAGTCTGTCACTATTTCCATTGTTTCCCCATCTATTTGTCATGAAGTGATGGGACTAGATGCCTTTGTTTTTTGAATGTTGAGTTTTAAGCCAGCTTTTTCACTCTCCTCTTTCATCTTCATCAGGAGCTCTTTAGTCCCTCTTTGCTTTCTGCCCTAAGGGTGGTGTCATCTGCATATCTGAGGTTATTGATATGGCAAAGCTATCAACTAACAATTCATAATAGAAGAAATACAAATGAAAAGACCTCAACCCCGCTAACAATTTTAAAAGTGCATCTTCACCCAGTAACAAAATGCCATGTCTCTTTTCAAGTCAACAGAGAACATCATAACAGTGTGGGGCCATGCGGAGACAGGCATACTATTCTTTGGTGCCAATGTTGTGTGAAACTATTCAGACTTTCCAGAGGATGATTAAGCAGTGAGTCAAAAGCCTTAAGAACATACGTGCCCTGGACCCAGCAGTTCTACTTCTTGGAATTTATCTCAAGAAAATAAATGAACTTTATATCAAGACTTAGCTACAAAGATGTCCCCTAAAACACTTTATTCATTGAAAAAAAAAGAAAAACTAGTCACTACTCAGATGTTCATCAGTAAGGAAACATTAAGTCGATGTATGGTATAGCCAAATAACAAAAAATTACCATGCAACTAAAGGAATGGTGTGAAAGAATATTTAAAAATCTACAGAAGTGTCTGCAATACATTATTGACTAAATAAAGAAGTTTGCCAAAATAATATATTTAGTTTATAAAAAAAATTATCAAGGATATGTACAGAGAAAAAATAGCCTGAAAAGCTATGCCCCCAAAGGTTAATACTAGTTGACTCTTATTTTCATCTTTTGACCTTTTCCTAATTTTGAACAATAAATATATATCCCATGTAAACTATACTATTAGTATTTTAAAAGAAAATTTGAAAAAATAATCACTTAGTATAAAAATGGCCCACATCAAAAAAAAAAAATTAAAAAAAGGGGAGAACTTCCCAGGTGGTCTAATGGTTAAGATTTTGCCTTCCAGTACAGGGGGCATGGGTTCAATCCCTGTCAGGGAGCTAAGATTCCACATGCCTGGTGGCCAAAAAAAAAAAAAAAAAAAAACATAAAACAGAAGCAACATTGTAGCAAATTAAGTGAATACTAGAAAAATGGTCCACATTGAAAAGAAAAATCTTTAAAAGTCACATATAATCCCACCAGATCTATTTAACAACTTTGCTGCCTTACCTCAGTTGGTAAAGAATCCACCTGCAATGCAGGAGATCCCAGTTTGATTCCTGGGTTGGGAAGATCCCCTTGGAGAAGGGAAAGGCTACCCACTCCAGTATTATGGCCTGGAAAATTCCATGGTCTGTATAGTCCACGGGATCGCAAAGAGTCTGACATGACTGAGCAACTTTCACTTTGCTGATGGAAAAGTCTGCCTGCAATGCAGGAGATTTGGGTTCAATCCCTGGGTCAGGAAGATTCCCTGGAGAAGAAAATGGCAAACCACTCCAGTATTCTTGCCTGGAAAATCCCATGGAAGGAGGAGCCTGGCAGGCTACAGTCCATGGGGTTGCAAACAGTCAGACACAACTGAGCAACCTCACTTTTTAGTAGGCCTGATGTAGCCAGGATTAAGATGGCCTGGAGCTTCTTGGCCAAGACAGGACCCCCCGGCAGTCAGGGTGAGGTGGGGCTGGCCCCTTCTCTCCAGGGTGTTGTTCCCAAGGAGAGGGGGGATGGTGGAGGCAGTGTCCTTGTTCATCCTGCAGAGCTGTCTCCACCAATCCTGGTTCAGAGTTGACCATTGTCAGAGCCAGAAGCTACTCTGGGGCATAGAGAGAGAGAAAGGCAGTCCTCCCGTGATCCCTAGAGGAATGACCCCCTATAGTCCTGATCCTCTCTGTGTCTGATGTCTGTAATTATAGGGGTATATGTTCCTCTCCACCTTTCTTTTTTGTAACAATTATTTTTATTGGAATATAATTTTTTACACTGTTGTGTTCATTTCTGCTGTGCAATGAAGTGAATCAATTACATGTACACATATATTCCTTCCCTCTTAGGTCTCCCAGCACCCCTCAATCCCATCCCGTTAGGTCATCACAGAGTGCTGAGCTGAGGTCCCTGTGATACAGCAGGTTCCCACTAGCTGTCTATTTTGCCCATGGTGGTGTATATATGTCAATCCTAATCTCCCAATTCGTCCTACCCTCCCCTTCCTCTCTGTGTCCACATGTCCATTCTCTACGTCTGCATCTCTATTCCTGCCCTGGAAATAGATCCATCAGTACCATTTTTCTAGATACCACATATATGCATTAATAGACAATATTTGTTTTTCTTTTTCTGACTTACTTCACTCTGTTTGACAGACTCTAGGTCCATCCATGCCTCTATGTGTGTTTTTGCCTAGAAGTCAACACAGTTCAACAAATTTTTAACAAATGCCCTTACTGTGGGTTCTAGACAGACACAGTGGAGCAAGCCCTGTGGCATTGCCTGCCTTGTGGTTTAGTGGCAGAGATCCAGCCCGAGAGCCCTCCTAATAGATCATGCCCAATGCTGGGATAGAGCAGACAGAGGTAGGAAGGAGTTGGAGGCTAAGCCAGGGGTTAGGCAGGAGTCCTGGAGCTGAGACTTATGCCTGTCTCCAAGAGTGAACAGGAATTAGCTAGGATCATCAAGAGGTCACTGGCATATAACCAGGTCACTTCTTCCTTAGAACCATGAAGAGCATCACCAAACCCTTAGCACTGAGCCCCAAATGGTGAAATAGCTAGCATGGCCCTTGTGG
Source organism: Cervus canadensis (assembly GCF_019320065.1). Classification (NCBI taxonomy): domain Eukaryota; kingdom Metazoa; phylum Chordata; class Mammalia; order Artiodactyla; family Cervidae; genus Cervus; species Cervus canadensis. Next base: position 106,572,687 of record NC_057387.1, read on the forward strand.
CCCTGGTTTTACCTTTCTCAGCCTCCTTGTGAGCCCTCTAAAAAATCAAGATCTAGCTACACAGAACTTCTTTCAGTACCTAGGCTTTCATTGTCCTCTAGAGCAGGGGTCTCCAACCTCCAGGATCTAATGCCTGATGCTCTGAGGTGAGGCTGATATAACAATAATAGAAATAAAATGTACAATAAATATAATGCACTTCAATCAGCCTGAAACTATTCCCACACTGGTCTGTGGGAAAATTGTCTACCACAAAACCAGTCCCCGGTGCCAAAAAGGTTGGGGGACGCTGTTCTAGAGCTTTGCACAATGGGGCACTTTTCTTCTGTAACACTTCCTCTCCCTGCACCATCTCCAGCATTCCCCTCATGTAGCCAGCTCCTTCATCCTTCTGAGGAGCCTTCCAGACCCCTGCCCCCAGCCCTGGATCTAGGGGGGGCTCCCTCCGATGGGCCACCACGTGATCCTTTACTTTCCCAACTTCAGTCTTCACTCCCCCTGTACGGAACTTACATCTTCATCATCCGTCTCCCAGACTGACTCTGAGCTCTTTCAGAGACATGTCTGCCTTGTTTCCTGCAGTTTCTCCAGCTGCTGGCTTGATGCCTGGCACAGAAGAAACTCAAGAAATAGCTCTATGAATTGAATTAAACCGAGTTCAGACCCTTCCCAGAGGGCAGGCACCCTCAGGCTCTGCTTGTAACAGTATCTCCAGTTAACAGACCTATGAGCCTGCTGACTCTTGATTGCTCCCCGCCAGTAAAAGCACAACTGCTTTTACTCCCCGCCAGTAAAAGCACAACTGGGGAACTCAAAGCTCTGTGAAATTCAGGATTGTTCAACTTGCCACATGCCCAGCCCAAGGGAAGAGCCAGTTCAGGAGTCCAGATAACATGTCCTCACTAAGACCCCGGGACGGACATCTTTTAACCCACAAGACTATCTGGAAGTCAGATGAACTGAGCACAGAGAATGTCTACTGTGTGCAAGGACTGTGCTGTGGGCTTTGCAGGTGCTACCCCAAGGGTTCCTCTCTCCAGGGATTAAATGTCATCTAAAGGTACTGAGCAACTGAACTGAACTGAAGGTACAGAGCAATGTTGGCCCAGACCTTTCTTTTTTTTAATTTTCATTGTTGTTCAGTCACTAAATCATGTCTGACTCTTCATGACTCCTTGGACTACAGCACACCAGGCTTCCCTGTCTTTCACCATCTCCCAGAGTTGCTCAAGCTCATGTCCATTGAGTTGGTGATGCCATCCAACCATCTCATCCTCTGTTGCCCCTTCTCCTCTGCCCTCAATCTTTCCCAGCAACAGGGTCTTTTCCAATGAGTCGGCTGTTTGTATCAAGTGGCCAAGGTTTTGGAGCTTCAGCTTCAGCGTCAGTCCTTCCAATGAATATTCAGGATTGATTTCCTTTAGGTCGAGTGATTTGATGCCCTTGCTCTCCAAGGGACTCTCTAGAGTCTTCTCCAGCACCACAGTTTGAAAGCATCAATTCTTTGGTATTCAGCCTTCCTTATGGTCCAACTCTCACATCCATACATGATTACCGGAAAAACCATAGCTTTGTCTGCACCCTTTGTCGGCAAAGTGACGTCTCTGCTTTTTTATAATTATTGGTAAATTAATTAGGATGACAAATCTCATAAATGAGGTCTAAGGAGAAGTGCAGAATATACTAAAAAGTACTGAGACTTCCTATGTATGTATATGTACAGATTTCTCAAATTGGAAAATTATAATTTTCTAACACTTTCAAATTAGACTGCTTTTTAACATACCAGATTATATTAACTGGCACATATTTTTGCACCCCAGACCTTTCCACTGATAGATGAGCTTTGGATCCAGCTCTGCCCTCCTCCAGACCTACTCCTCTCCCACCACCCTGCTCTTTCTGCTCCAGTGAGCGGTTGTTGTCCTTCACACGATTCTGCATGGTTCAGTCCAGTGGAGTCTTCGTTTGAGTGTGCATCTGTCACACCAAATCTGGATTCAGACTGCAACACTGCCTCTCTATTTCTGTGACAATGTCTTCATTTTCACACAATGGCTGAAGGAGCCCCGAGCGGTCAACACAGCTGGGAAAGCCAGGGGTTTCATCTCAGCTGTTTACTCATCCTTAGGATGCCTGCCAAGTGTTCCTCCCTTGGAGGGGCTGTATTTGCACGCTCGAGAAACAGAGAGAAAGCACAGTGCTTAATTCAGCTTCATTTCCGCCCGTTACTGTGTCTGACCCGGCCTCCACGCAGCCCTCTGTTCCACCAAGCCTCTTGCCAAGCTCTGCAGAAGGAGCATGGTCTTCTCGTATGCACACGTGTTTACGTGTCAGGAGTACAGGACACGTGCCCGTGGGACTCCATGCATGCTTACTCCCCTCATGTCACGGACTGTGACCGCTCTGATGCCTTCCCAACCCGGGGGGCACAGTCACCCACTCTCTCTCTGTGCCCCCGGTCTGGATCCTCACTGTTGGTGTGTCCGTCTACTCCCCTAGGCTGGGAGATCTTTCTCAGTGCCTAGCACAGATCTGGCACTTAGCAGGCCCTCGAGATCTATCTCTTTCTTTAAGATTTATTTATTGGTTGTAATGGGTCTTCGTTGCTGCGTGCAGACTTCCTCCAGTTGTGGCAAGCGGGGGCTACTGTTCGTTACAGTATGTGGGCTTCTCATTGCAGTGGCTTCTCTTGTGGAGCCCGGCTCTGGGTGCACACACTTCAGTAGCTGTAGGACCTGGGCTCAGTAGTTGCAGCTCTCGGGCTCTGGAGCCCTGGCTCACTCTTTGAGGTACACGGACTCAGCTGCTGCACAGTGTGTGGGATCTCCCTGGACCAGGAGTCAAATTATCCTCCCTCCTTACAAGGCAGATTCTTGACCACTGGACCACCAGGGAAGCCCAGGATCTATTACTTTGGGCAAACAGATCAATGGATGCATGTCAGCTGCCTGCGCACAGGACATTTACAAACTGCTTCCCTGGTCCCACCACCTCTACGAGGGTCTGTCCCCCCAACCCCCGCCGGTAGAATCCCCAGTCCTGGGTATCGCCAGTTTCTATCAACAGAGAGGCAAAGTAACGAAAACATCTAAAATGCTTTAGCATGAAGACCTTGCATCTAACCACCGTTTATCCTGAACATGTCAGTCATTATCTGGAGAAGTAGTCCTCACACTTGTATGTACCTCCACATCTCTTGGAGGATCTTGTTAGCGTGCAGATGCTGATTCAGGACATCTGAGGTGGAGGCCGAGATTCTGCATTTCCGACAAGCTCCCAGGAGATGCCCAGGCTGCTGAGGTCCGTGGACTTTGAACAGCACATGGGTGCAGCATAACTTGCCTCCCCAAGTTCCTGCCCTGGCACATCCATGGGATGTATTCCTGTAGGCACACTCGCTCATGGGCGGACATGCATTGTACATCCGTCCATCCAAACCCAGCTGCTGTCTGGACAAGTTCAAGCATTGCTCTAGGTGCTAAGATCCTGCTGCTCTATTACCTTGCTCACCTCCTGGCCCCTCCCACCACCTGCCCGCCCCCCGACCCCGCCACACACCCACCTTCGACTCTTTTCATCGCAGGAGAAGCTGCATCCTGGGGTGGTTTATTGCACAGCCCCTGCCACCAGATTGCCTCAGTTCAGAACCCAGCTTTCCCACTTACAGGTTGGGTGACCTTGGACAAATGATTTCATTGCTTTGTGCCTCGGTTTCCTGGGGTGTAACATGGAGATGAGAAGAATCGTACTCATGCTGGAGGGTTAGTAGCAGGATGAAATTTTTTTTTTGTATCTTCCCTTCCCATTGATAGGGGCCAACTACAGAGCAACTCAGAACAGTGACACACCCATGCTTAGGGCTGAAATTCACTCTCATTAGTGGGGCTCTCAGCCCCTCCCCCTCAGTGGATGTCCCCGCGCTTCTCCCTCTCGGGTGGCCGCCTGGCCCCTCCCTGATCGCTCCTCATCCTCCCTGTCTTCTGCCTGATGCCACTTCTCCCCAGCCTTCCAATCTACCCTTCTCTGATGACCGCCCTGCCCATCTCCCTTCCTCTTCATTTTTGGGGGTAGCACCTGTTTGCCAGTGACCCCCAGATCTACTGCTGTAGTCCAACCTTAACCCTGAACAGACTTGGGTCTGTACGTCCAGTTCCCTCCTGCTAGCTTGTGCTGCTTGAATGCTGACCGTGCAGGGTGTTCAAAGCCAGAGTCATTACCCTTCCACCACTTGCTCTTCTTCCTATGTGTCCAGCCCCGGGTCACAAAAGACATCACTGTCCTTCAGGTCAAGACCCTCCCTGTCACCCCTTCACTCCTCTGTTGCCTCTGATCCAAGTCCACCTCGCCTCCTGTGTCCCGTGCCCCTTTCCTGCTCTTGTCCCCTCGGCCGGCCCCCATCCACTCTCCCCTCTCAGTGCGTGGCTGACATCCTCCTAACTGTTCTCTCTGCCTCCCCTCAACTCCACTTCCTCCTTCTCATAGCCACCAACATCTTGCTAATCTGAAATCTGGTACACTCTGGATAGGATAGGCCCTCAACACCTCTCGAAAAATATCCAGTCCGGCCCCAGAGAGCCTACATGTCCTGCTCCTCTTCTGGATATTCCTTGCTGAGTACATCCAACAGCACCACCCAGCTCACCAAGCCCTGGAATCCACAGTGGCTCTGCCCCCTGCCTGGGGCACCCTCTTCCCTCTTAACCGGTTAATTCCCCTGCCTCCTGTTAAGACCCAAAACAGAATACTCACTCTTTAGTGAGGCCATCCTGCCTTTCCCTCTTTCCCTTCTGTCCCTTCTGTCCCCCAGTGCAATCTGATCTATATTGATGACCGCATTGGTCACTCTGCATGGTAGCTCTATGCACCCACCTAACCTGGAATCCTAGCCCATAGGAAACACCCAACGATATAGGAAAACCTGTTGACTGAATGAACGACCTAACCATAAATCTCCCTTTCAAACTGGGACAAGCCTGAAGCAGAGTCCTCCTCCCTGAGTGGGCCTGTGGGCAAGGGCGTGTCCGGCTCACCTGGGTCCTTCACTCAGGTTGGCCTGTGCGTGTTGCTGCTTAGACTTCTGCACATCCATAGATGTTTACAAACGGGAATGTTCCTGCAGACCCCGCATGCAGCTGGGCCCCTTCAGCCCTCTCGCCGTTGCCCCCCTGACCCTCTGCTCTCCCGGCAGGTGTGTTCTTCACTTTCCACACCTTCCACCTGGAGAGCGGCCACGACTACCTCCTCATCACGGAGAACGGCAGCTTCACCCAGCCCCTGCGGCAGCTGACGGGCTCGCGGCTGCCGGCCCCCATCAGCGCCGGACTCTATGGCAACTTCACCGCCCAGGTCCGCTTCATTTCCGATTTCTCTATGTCCTACGAAGGCTTCAACATCACCTTCTCAGGTACAGCACTTGAGGGTCCCTCGGGCGAAGAGGGCACTCTGTGCCAGCCCCCACCCCACCCCCACTGCCAGCCTCTGGTCTTCCCAGCAGATGGCGCTGGTCCGCTCCCCAGCCTCTAGGAGGGGAGCCTCTGTTGGGGCAGAAGGTAGTTGGTTTAGATACAAGGACGAAGGTTCCTTATAGTGGGCTTGGAAGGAATTAGCAGATCGGGGCGGGGACGGGGGCGGGGGCGGGGTGGGAATCTCCTTCTGTGAAGGTGTTCAGGGTTCTCTCTGAATGTGACTGACCCAACTGATGGAACTAGAGGACCTCACAGAAGTTCCTTCCGACCCTAGTAAGTCCAGATCCTTCTCCTGATTCCACTTCCACTACTTAACATCCACAGCAACTTCCAAAAACAAAGAAAAAGAAGGGAGATTGAAATTAACACGTTGGAGTGTTTTAGTCTCATTGGGAGACTGCTTCACCAAGGCTAATTTAGTAGTGATGGATATTTTTCACTGTGTTTAGCAATCCTGAAAAGAAAGCTTTTCAGTTAGCATTCATGGAGGAAAGAGGACCCTTTGCCCCTCTGCGGCTCGTCTCAATTGCTCCCAGAGCACCCTCCTTCCCATCCAGGAGCAGAGGTAGCAGGCAGATTTTCCCAGGATGCACAAGAGATATCTGACCTCTAGGAAATAGGACATGGCCCTGCTCAGCCCAATAACGTCCCTCCAGCAGATGCCTCCTGCCATGTGCTGGCTGATGGGACATATCCAGCCAGCCTGCCTTGTGCCTGCATTCATGCTAAGTCACTTCAGTCGTGTCCAACTCTTTGCAACCCTAAGGACTGCAGTCTGCCAGGCTCCTCTGTCCGTGGGATTCTCCAAGCAAGAATGCTGGAGTGGGTTGCCATTTCCTTCTCCAGGAGATCTTCCCCATCCAGGGATAGAGCCCACATCTCCTGTGGCTCCTGCATTGGCAGAAGGGTTCGTTACCACTGAGCCAGTCCCGTCTGCCTTATCCTGTCTCTTTTTCCCAACCACACAGAGCCCTGGGGTACAGTGTCCCAGAAGGGCATTGCCCATGAGGATGAGGGGAAAGGTACTTCTGTGTCATCACTAGAGACATAAAGTCACTAGAGGCAGGTCCCTGGTCCAGCAGTGCCACTCCATCACACTTGCCATCCGCCTCAAGTGTCAGTGTTCCTGAGACACAACTTTAACCGAACTCAGCTCTTCTGTTCTTTTTCCGAATGTAAATTGCCCTAGGCTGGATCTTGCATTCTGACCCCTCTAGAACCAGGCTGAATTGAACTGAATTGGCCTAGGCTGGGTCTTGCATTCTGACCCCTCTAGAACCAGGCTGAATTGAATTGAATTGGCTTGGTATCCGGGAGAAAGAGGCAGGAGGGTCTGTAAGCCTGAAGCTGGGGTTCATGTGGAGATGAAGGGTTAGAGGAGGGACAGGTCAGCCTCATAAATACCCCTGGGAAGCAAGCCTCCAGAAACACAGTGCCCTATCCCACGCCTCCTGGCTAGGAAGTGCTCAGACCGCCTGGAGCACAACCTGCCTGTTCTCACCAGCCTCTCTCCCTCTCAAGTTCTCCCTCCTTCTCTTCTTGCCTTCCGTGGATCCCTGCATATCCTGTGCCTCTGTCTGTCCTCCTCTCTCACCCTCTTCTCCCTGGCATCTTTGTCTGTGTTCCCCTCCTCTGTCTCTGACCCCGGCTCTCTTGCCTCCCTTCCAGAGTATGACCTGGAACCCTGCGAGGAGCCTGAGGTCCCAGCCTACAGCATCCGGAAGGGCTTGCAGTTCGGCGTAGGCGACACCTTGACCTTCTCCTGCTTCCCCGGGTACCGTCTGGAGGGCACGGCCCGCATCACGTGCCTGGGGGGCAGACGGCGCCTGTGGAGTTCGCCTCTGCCAAGGTGTGTTGGTAGGTGGTCACGTGCTTTCATTTTGCTTCACTAAGGGGGTTGGCCGAACTTTAGTCAATTGCTGTGAGGTGGTGGAACACACATGGGCCAAGAGGCCAATGGGACTGGGTTTGAGAAGTGTCTTAGCCCACGGTCACCTGCAGTGGGACCTTGGGTGGGTGGCCTACCCTCCTTCCGCTCCAGCCTCCTTATCTCTACAGGAAGGATGGCAGTCAACACCTGCTTCACGGGCTGTTTGGTAGCCTCAGCTGACCTTTACAAAGTGGGTCCACAAGAGGCACTTGGATGAAATCAACTTCCGTACTGTTAACTTCCACCCTTAACGCACGTTCCCATGGCTTATGGATGCCTCTTGCAGAGAAGTCTGGGTGGAGTGTGGGTGGACCTATGGGAAGGAGGTATGATGTTTGCCTATGAAGAGTCCCCATGTGATGGAAGAGAGGGCTGATAAATACTAGTTCAGTGAGGGTGCTCACTTTTGAGACTTTCCAGAAAGACTCCATCCATTCAACTGGGGAGGAGAGAGGGCAGAGGGAAGCAAGAGTTAACTTCATTTCTAGAGCACCCATTGCAGGTCAGACATGCTTCTAGATGCTGGGAATATAAAACTGAACAACACAGAGGAAGCCTTTCCACCCCTGGTCTCACATTCTGGTGGAGGGAGATGGGCTATAAGCACATGGATGTGTAATGTGGCAGGCAGTGTTGAGGGTTAGAGAGAAAGAGTAAGTCAGCTTAGAAAGTGTGGGAAGTGTTTATAAAAAGTGATAAGGAAAGGGTTATCTGATGGGTTAACCATATATAGTAGAGATCTGAAGGCATCCAAGGAGCTAATTCATGGGGGACGAGGGGGCCAAGTGCCAAGGCCCCAAGCCACGAGGATGCTCACTGTTCAGGAACAGCTTGGAGGCCAGTTTGGAGTGAGTGATGGGAAAAACAGTAGATGATGAGGTTAAAGGAGTAGCTGATGGAGTGGAGACCAAGAACCCTATGACCCAAGGCCCTGCTGGCCTCCTTGCCAAGGAGCTGGAGAAGACTCTTCAGAGCCCCAGGCCCAGAGGGTGCAGAGAAATGGGGTGACACTCCAGGGAACTGGGACAGTTGCTGGCTGTCTCACGTGTATAAAGTTCATGCCCTGCTTGCTCGATACTGACACCATGGGGTATATGGACACAGGCTGGCTCAATGGAGTACTTACCATGGTCACTGTTAGCCACTAGGAACTCATGTTCAATATTAAAGAAAACCCAATGTACCAAAACAGATCAAGACAGCGCTGCACCGACCGAAATAGGGGTTTTGGAGCCCTGGGGGCTCTGTAGGGGACAGCCATAAACAGGATGGCGAGATGGGCTGGGCTCGGGCTGGTCGATCACATGGGCCCAAGGTCAGTTCTCTGCTCTGCCATTTACCAGCCACTGGATCTTGGCAGGCCAACCCAATCCCATCAGCCCCAGCTTCTCTGGATTTGTAAAGCAGAGATAGCAATACCCAGCTCACAGGTTTTACTCCAGATTAGAAGACATGATTTGCATAAACCAGCAGAGTGTCGTATGATTATCAAACTTTGGCCAATAACATTTTTATCATTTTTATCATTATTTATCAATGACCAACAACCAATAACCTTTCAAGATCTCAGAGGGGAAACATTAAGACAAATAGATGAAGAATCCCATTTTTGATCAATTAAGTGATCTCAAAGTTTATTCTTCCTCCTGTAATCATCCCCCCCAGAGCAGCGGTCTCCAACCTTTTCGGCATCAGGGACCAGTTTCGTGGAAGACAGTTTCTCCACAGACCGACGTGCAGGGGATGGTTTCAGGATGATTTAAATGCATTACATTTGTTGTTCACTTTATTTTTATTATCATTACATCAGCTCCACCTCAGCCCATCAGGCCTTAGATCCTAGAGGTTGGGGACCCCTGCCGTAGAGCGTACGACCACCCTAACCTGTGCATACATGCAGACACACATGTAGCTCCCACTGTGTAGGTTGTTTCAACCTGGCTACTAGCAGCTCTCTTCTTCTCTGGAAAAATGTCTTCAGCTTAGTGGTTCTGAGGGGAGTTTTTCCTGAATGGGATTATCCAGGACCGCAGATGTGCACACGCCCTAAGCTCTCACCTCATTGATCTTGTTCCATAAATTCATTCTGTAACTTATTATTCCAATTACTGTTTGTTCATGGCACCTCACAATATTTTCATTATTCCATTTGTCTTCTGTTTTGTATGTATTAATACCTCACAGCAATTATAATCACCTCTAATTACCGCCAGCCCCGCAACAGATCCTCAGGCTGGAGGTATCATGGGAATGCCCACTCGGGAGATGCTCCCAGTTGCCATATGCACTGGAGGTGTAAATTGGATGACTTACCAGGAACATGCCCTGCTGAGAAGGAGATAAACAGCTCTGGGCTCTAATTCATGGTGTGGTGGGCAACACAGGGGCCCCTGACCTCAGGGTCCCCTAAACTGGATGTGGAAGGGACAGCCCTGACCCCAGAGGACCCCATTCTGCAGAAGGAGACATGACCCTGTCCTTGGGAGCCCCGTGTGATGGAGCAGGCCTAACTCTCCACCTCGGGGGGTGCCCCAGACTGAGGGGCATGACACAGCCCTTGCCCTTAATGAGACCTCTTCTGATGGGATGACAGAAGTCAAAGATGCCTGAATCAGCTGCAGTACTTTCCAGCACAGATGACTGTGTGTTCCTCTGGAATGTTTATTTGTTTTCATTTATGCTCGTGTTTGACTTTTCAATGCATCTGCTCACCTCCCCTAATACTTCGGAAGCTCTCCCAGAAGCCAGTGCCATGTCCCTCTACCTCCTGGACACTCCCTGGTGCCCTGGAAAAAGGCCTTGGCGGAGGGGTCCATCTGAAGCTGTTGGCCCCCTTTCCCTCCTTATCAGGGAGTTGGGTGTATGCGACAGAGGTGAGAGCCGTGCAGGGGCAGAAATGGCCTCTAGCTCTTGTGCAGCAAGCCAGGGGCAGGAAGGAAATGCAAAACTACACCAAGGCCCACATGTAACGAAAACCAACTCTCGGGAACTAGGTGGTGAGCAAGAGGCATCAGGAACAGTGAGGGCGCTGTGAATGTCAGACAATGAACACCTACTTCCCAGGAAGCTTCATGGGCTTCCTGATACTCCCAGAGCCCGGGCAGTTAGAGCTCCAAATAAAAGCAGATAAGCTATGCAGATTCGTTGGGTTAGATGGGGAGAGAAAGGAATAATACTTGTTGAGGGCCTACTAGGTGCTATGTTGTTATTCAGTTGCTAGGTCATGTCCAACTCTTTGCTACGCTGTGGACTGCAGCACACCAGGCTTCCCCATCCTTCACTGTCTTCTGGAGTTTGCTCAGACTCATGTCCATTGAGTCGGTGATTCAACCTAATCATTTCATCTTCTGTCACCCCCTTCTCCTGCTGCCCTCAATCTTTCCTAGCATCAGGGTCTTTTCCAAAGACTTGACTCTTCGCCTCAAGTGGCCAAAGTATTGGAGATTCAGCTTCAGCATCAGTCCTTCCAATGAATATTCAGGGTTGATTTCCTTTAGGATTCACTGGTTTGATCTTGCAGTCCAAGGGACTCTCAGATGTCTTCTCCAGCAACCCAATTCGAAAGCATCAATTCTTTGATGTTCAGGCTTCTTTATGGTCCAACTCTCACATCCATACATGACTGTTGGAAAAACCATAGGCTTGACTATGTGGACCTTTGTTGGCAAAGTAACATCTCTGCTTTTTAATACACTGTCTGGGTTTGTTATAGATTTCCTTCCAAGGAGCAAGTATCTTCTAATTCCATGGCTGCAGTTAACATTTGCAGCCAGGTGCAAACCACTTCCTATATACTCACCTGCTGCTGCTGCTAAGTCACTTCAGTTGTGTCCCACTCTTTGCGACCGTATGAATCACAGCCCACCAGGGTCCTCTGTCCATGAGATTCTCCAGGCAAGAGTACTGGAGTGGATTGCCATGCCCTCCTCCAGGGGATCTTCCCAACCCAGGGATCGAACCCTCATCTCTTATGTCTTCTGCATTGACAGGCCAGTTCTTTACCACTAGCGCCAGCTGGGAAGCCCAAATATTCATCCTTTTCATCATAAAATTTCATAGCTGAATCCTCTCTAGCTTTATGTGGATGCTGTTATTGTCCAGCTGGAGGCAGATGAAGAGACTGTGATTCAGAGAGTTGATATAACTGGTCTGTCTGTGTCTAAGGTCTGTGCTCATCCCACTGCACCACATGCCATTCCCTAGACAGAAGGGAATACTGTGTGACCCCAGAGATGATGGAGAGCTGCTTCAGAGGGCTGCCCATGTGATGGGACTGAGTAATAATGCATGTCTAAATATGCACATCCTTCAGCACACCCTGCCCAAATACCCACCTTCATCGGAGGGCACCCAAAACACATCCACACTTTAGAAATAATATCCACCTAAAGTATCAGTGGCCTCCAGGGTTCCTGTCTACCACCCCTGGTTTAGTTTTATGCCCCCGCCCAGCACATTCATTATGCATGTTTGAACACTTTGCAATCAGGCTGAATTGAAAGTCCTGCAAAGCGAGATTTCTCCTCCAAGACAAATGATGGCTGTCTTATTCAGTTTGAGCCGCTGTAAGATAATACCCGCTTGCGGGTGGCTTCAATGATGAACATTTCTTTCTCCCAGATCCGGAAGCTAGCAAGTTCCAGATCAAGGTGCCAGCAGGTTCGGTGTCAGGTGGAGGCCCCCTCCCTGGTGTCCAGATAGCGGCCTTCTTGCTGTATGGTCACACAGCAGACGGACTGGGCTGTGGTCGGTTCCTCTGCTGATAAGGGTGCTGATCCCACCATGAGGGCTCTCACCTCATCATATCTGGGGATCTGGGCTTCAGCATAAGAATTTGTCAGGGAGACACAAACACACAGTCCATAGTAACGGTTAAGGTAAAGTCTTAGGAAACTGAAGCTGGTCCTGAAATGAAAAGAACCCAGGGAGTAGAGCTGGATGAAAAAGTAGGGACTGGTAGGTGGAACATGATCACTGTCTTTAAAGGTCTAAGGAACAGCCCTGGGGACAAGAGAACACACAAAGGTACAACTAAGCCCACAAGAGGCTCCACTCTGAGTTTTCTTGCATCACATGCGCCCTTCACACTGCTGTGGCCCAGGATACCCCAGGCTTAGACAAGCGGAGTTGAATGTGTAGTCAGAAGCCCCTTGGCTGACCTCAGGGCCCTTCTAGCCAATGACTATGCCTAGAACAGGGACACTGAGGTGTAGTTTGGAGAAAGCAGGCTTGTAACCCTCAACTTCAGAGATTCAAACCTTGCTCCAGACCCCCCATATGTCCAGACAAATAATGGGCCTGCCATCTGGCCGGGTACTTATATCCTTCCAGAATCTAATTATTTTTAGAGCTGTCCATCCTCTGAGGTCAGTGTCCTCCATGTTTATTCATTCATTCATTTGGCAAATATTTATTTTACAGACTATCTTGGCTAAGCCTTGCAAATTCATGGATTCATTAAGCATGACCCTGACCTTCAAGTAACTCACAGTTTGGGTAGGGGTACAGGCAAGTAACAAGCTAACAGGGTGCAATCTGGTAGATGCTGTGCCACAGGGAAGCCTAGGGAGTGGCTTCATAATTATTGAAGCCCCTGGGGAGCCAACTGCAGAGTCCTTCAGCACACGGCCTGCCCTGAGATACCTCCCCTTTCATCACTGCTGCCTGTCCTGCCCCGGCGCCAAGTGAACGGGTGGGTGCTGCGGGTGCAGAAATATGACCAAGTCCGAAAGCATCTGCAGTGAAGTGGAGGAGAGAGAAATGTTAACAAAATAAGTCAAGTACTAAAAATAAAGGTATAGGAACAATGGGGAAAGAATGACTAATTCTGCAGGAAGAGACAGATTTTAAGAGGAAGGTGTGAATTCATTAGCTGTTGCACAACACAGGGTCTCCATGGGTCTGCGCCAAACCTTTCTCCAGAGCCTCAGAGGCCCTAAATTCTAGGATCAAGAGGGTTGAGTTGTCAGCCCCCTCCTCTTCTTGAATAAGATTGTTTGACAGTCTAAACTGCTAAGTACCAGAGTCTTTATCTTTAAAACAGGGATGATAATCAGTTTGTGATTAATGGCTGAAACGTTTTTTGTAAAGCTTGGGAGATGCTAGTAATTATTATTCAAATTTGTCCCCTCTTTGTTGCTATCCTCTGATACTGAAAGGCTGCATCCCTCCTCACTTGGTTGCCCCCAGCTTCCCCTGCTGCCCTCCCTGGTCATTTCTGTTGCTATGATACTATATGGGCAGATGGGAGAGTAGCTGCTTCATGACACTTTAAAAGTGAAGGACGACTGGTGGGTTCGTTTCTATTCCTAAAGAAGAAAGACAGACAAACTGAAGGAGAGAAGTAAAAAGGGACCAAGCAGAACTACAGGTAGTCTGGTGTTAAAAAAAAAACAGCAGCTTTGATTAGCAGTCCTGTAGACGGGCAGACAAGTGGGTGGGTGAGCAGGCACTCTGGCAGGTAGAGAGGCAAGCGACTCGTCATCTTTTGAGGTTCTCCAGCACTGTGTGTTGCGTCCCGGATGTAGCTGGCTGGCATTAATCTGTGATTATTGTGATTCTGTTTCCAGCTGAGTGTGGGAATTCGGTCACGGGCACTCAGGGCACTCTGCTGTCCCCCAACTTTCCTGTGAACTACAGTAACAACCACGAATGCATCTACTCCATCCAGACCCAGCCGGGAAAGGGAATTCAGCTCAAAGCCAAGGCATTTGAACTCTCTGAAGGAGATGTCCTCAAGGTAACACTGAGAGATGTCACAGCGTACACATGTTACGGGCTGCAGAAGTGTGGTCACTATGCTCATCGGTCTCTACGTGAAGGACTTAACTTTTCTTCTTCCCCTTGAGTCCCAAGATATTGTCCTCACTCATCCGGGAGAAGTGAGAACCTAAGAGAGAAGGGTAGATGCATGTATTCTAAAGAACGTGGATTTAGAGTTTGCTTAGGAGCCAACTGCTCTCAAATATGTATGTGATGGAGTGGGGGTAGTAGGTCAGTGGATCAGGTTTTCCATTATGAACTCTGACCATCAGCCTGGATAAGGAAGAAATCATAAATACGTGTGGATACTGTCTGTTTAGATGTACATTTCTTCATGTGTGTGCATCTGTGTCTGTGTGTGTATTTGGTTTGGGGGATCTGTGTCTGTGCCTGTCTGTGTTTTGTGTGAGTGAATCTGTGTATGTTTTGAGTTTATGTTTCAGTAAATGACTTGGCTGTTTCAGCAGCTTCCGTGTGCCATGGTGGTGGTCCACAGGTAGCAGTGGGGTTAAAGAAGGTGAATTCAGGATCTCCATAAGAGAAAGAAGTGAGAGGACTTGAACTAAAAAAAGGCTTATAGAGAGGGCCTTGTTAAGACACTGAGCATACATATGACTTGTGTTTCTGTGTGTGTGTGTGGTTAACTGTGTACCCCCAATAATACATGATGTGTGTATGTGTGTAACCAAAGACTTGACTCTGGAGAATTTATCAAAGAGCTGCCTTATTAAAAGGAACTATAAGGAAAATCTCACATGGAGTAGGTTCATTGTCATCCTAGGCTAAGAACTTTTGTTTTTTTTGCATAGTCTAGAATAGTTTTATTCCCTGTAACTAGAGAAGTCTAGACGTTAGCAACAACCAAAGGTCACAGCTCTAGAAAATCCAGAGAGAAACCGTTAAGCAATCTCCACCCCTTAGGACTCTCTCTAGATATAATGAGTATACTGTGCTTTGTATATAGAGATGATACTCTTGACCTTCCCATCTGGAGCATGTGTTTATGTGTGTGTGTCTGTGTGGAAGGTTTTTCTCAATCTTACCTAATTATTCTTAAACCCAAGAGGCCGTACTAAGAGATGACCAGCTGGGACCAGATACGCCTCAAATAGAGCAGAATGTGGTAGTGGCCCAGGAGGCAGTGAGGCCCTGTCATTGGTTCCTTCAGCTCTATTCTTCAAGCCCTGAGCTCCCCAGACGCATAAAAGCAGTGTGCATCTCCCCATAAGTGAGCAATACCAGGCCCTGTACTTTCCAAGGGTGGTGTGTTCAGGCATCCCCCTTGACCGCAGTGCTCTCCGTTCATTTCTGCATCACCTACAGCAGAGCCTCGGAGGACACACCCAGGGACTGCAAGGCCAGGTGACTTCCTCGCTCTAGTATGCCAGATGGAATTGATGAAAGCCGGACGATATGGAGAACACCTTAGGGAAAAGCTGTTGTTTACCGTGCAGGAAAAGAAGGCATTTTTGAGGCATAATGTAATTTTCAGGTTTTGAGGGGAATGTGAGCAGCAGTTTGTGCATGTGGCCTGACGGGATCAGCAGAGGGGTCCCTTCCTCGGTGGCTGGAGGTCATGTGGAACGTGACCAGGGCCCAAGCATCCTCTCCAGGGGGGTCTGGACTCAGAGGAGCACTTAAGACATGGTCAGCAGGTGTGCATACCCCACTGCACTGTCAGGCTTCTGCCTGAGGGTCAAGTGGTGCAGCTTAATAGACCACAGGGAGACATTAGAATGCACTCAGGGTCAAAAAGGAGGGACCTGGGGCATTATCCCCAGGTCAGAGGTCGGGGAGGGCTCGGGCAGGGGTCAGGACCTCAGATGGTTCTTTGGGGCTATGGAGAGAAGGGCTGATTTTCTGTGCTTCTTGGAGAGATCTTCCCAAGACTTCAGATTTGGTCTCTGCAGCCAGCTGTCCAGGGACCCTGCCACCAGCCTTCTAATACTGGGCTTGACCTTGTTGCTGAAGAGCCTCTTCCCCCATTTCTAGGCCTCTGTAGGGTCCTCCTCAGGAGACTGGGCTGTGGCTCTGACCTACTCACATGATCCTGTATCCACCAGAGCTTCCACTGAGAAAGGAGTCTGGGGAAGGGAGAGGGCAGGGCACCCGGGAGGTCCTGTGGTTTCCTGTTCTAACTCTTCACCTCAGAACCCTTGCCCTCCCAAGGAGAACCTGGGACACAAGCGGTTTGGGAACAAAAAGAAACACACAGTGACAGTTTCCACCCGCAGCCGCCATCAGCTGCATCGGCAGTGCCGTTTACACTTGTCACTCTGATCTCCCTTGACCAAAGGAAGTAGCACCTCAAGTCACCTCCAGAAGCATCCTGCCCTTGGCCTGTGTAATCTGCCAGAACATCGGTGTATTTCCAGTCCGGAGGACACACCTGACCCTCCCAAGAAGCCCCAACGCATACCCTGGACTCCTTCCTGCCCAAGGAGACCCGTCATCTCCCCAACACGTGGATCTGATCAACCCTCCAAACCTGTCATACACTCTCGTATTTCTAACCTATGAAATGACTGTATTTTGGCTCTTGTGACCCTCCCCTCTCCTGGTCTTTTCTTACCTTTAATAACTGAATGTTTCTTAGACCTCACTCTACACATACTCCAGCTTGTCTCCCAGAACTACTTGATTTATACTATATTGGTTCCCACCAAAATCTTGACCTCTGACATCCGCAAGGCAGGAAGGGCCTCTCAGTGCCATAGTGTGGAAAGACAGCTCCCAGTTCACAATGGCACACGAAGCCCATGTATGTAACTACATCCTCTACATGTAGGTTCCCATGGAAATGACTCAAGGGACATGAAAACAGGGGAAATTAGGCAAGGGCGCCTTTCACACACAACTTAAAGAAATTTTTGCCAAATGGAATACCCTCCAAAGGGGGTCCAGATTGAGAAAGGGCCTGATCAAATTGTAATTCATGTAAGTGAAGTTTTTCCTGTGGATTAAGTGCTAGAAACCTCAAGGGTAAATGCATCTAAGGCCACACAGAACAGCAGGGCCTGGAGCCAAGGACACACGGTGGGACTTTTGGCAGGAACCAGGTCTCAGTGCCAATAGTGCTTCTGGAAACTGTACTTGGTCAGAGAGACCTCCCAGAGCTAAGTTCCCTCACAACACGACATTCTGAATTTTATTGGGCTGTCGTTGGCAAGCAGGGTAAAGCAGAGCAATGCCTTGGCTGGTGCCTAACACAAGTGGGCAGGCTTATTAGGGAAGAGGCTGCCACAATCTCACACACACACACACACACGCGCGCGCGCACACACTCCTTCACACACACGCACTTTAGCACCAGGAGAGGCTCCTGCTATGTTATGGCCTCTTTTGGCTTAATTCTTCTGCTCCCTCTTAGAGATGACTGGGTCTTTCCACTATCCATTCTTCTTCTCCCTCTGTCATGATTTGCCAACAGGAAAATGAACCGGATATGTACAAATATTCAGTAGATCAGAGGACAGGGACCTGTCTGAGCAGTCAAACTTAATTGCCCCCTCTGTAAGCAACAAAGGAAAAAAAAATACTTTAAAAGCTTCTAATTTGTATTCTTAGCAGGATTTGAGAGGATATTATATTTATGACATAAAAATAGGCAATAATGAAAACAGAGCAATCTGAGATGAGGAAAGATTGAACAGAGATGAAAAACATGATCACCCAATTAAAAATGGAATGGAGGCAATGAACAGAGGATGGTAAACCACAGAAAAATGAAATCACTTTATTATAAGATAAATTTGAGAACTTTTCTCTCATCTCATAATGAAATGAAAAAGAGAGTTCTCTTATATTAATAAAATGTACAATCAATCCACAGTAAAACTTTATGTGCCAAATAACAT
The DNA here is from genome assembly GCF_019320065.1 of Cervus canadensis. Taxonomy (NCBI): domain Eukaryota; kingdom Metazoa; phylum Chordata; class Mammalia; order Artiodactyla; family Cervidae; genus Cervus; species Cervus canadensis. Next base: position 106,590,704 of record NC_057387.1, read on the forward strand.
AGCATGAATAAATTAAATAAAAATTGCTAGAAATGAAAAAAATTTTAATAAAGTCACAGTCATTGTAGAAGATTTAATATACCTCTGTTACTCTCTGGCATATCATCTAGATTAAAAATAAATAAGGATTTAGGTAGCCTGAATAATAGAATGAATCCAAAGAAAGTAGAAGAAAGATACGTTTAAAGATAAAGGACAAATGACTGAAAAAAGAAAACTTAAAAAAAAATAGCAGAATAGAATAGACAAAATTCTGGACAGAATATGCAGGACTGATCAAGGAATAAAGAAGTCACAAATATATAATTTTAATAATGAAAAAGAAACATAGTCATAGATAAGATACAGATTATGAAAACAGGAAAAGCATGAGCCAAAAAATATGAAAGCTTAAATGAGATGGAAAATTTTTATAGATGAAAAGTACTGATATCAAGAAAAAATACAAATCAGAATAAACCAATAGCCATTTAAAACATGGGAATTCTCCCATATTCTCTCTCAAAGTGCACAGGCCTAGACTGTCTTACAGATAAACTCATAAAACTTCATGGAACAATTAAGCCCTACAATAATCAAACTGTGTCAAAAAGAGAAAAATTAGCACCCATCTCCCCACGCATTTAAATGGGACAAGTAGAAATACTTATATCAAACTGAATAAGGACAGCATAAAGTATTAGGCCAGTTTCACTTATGATCATAGACCAGGAGTCCTAACAGTATCATGTTGAATCTAGCTGTGCATTAAAACAAAAATGACCAAACGGGATGGATTCCAGGAATATAAGACTATGTCAACATTAGAAGAGTTCTTAATTTTATTTACTGGGTAACCCGTGTGAAATTTCTGTCAAATAGCAGCAATTTTATTCTATAAACAGATTTGCATGCTAAGTTGCTTCAGTCTTGTCCGACTCTCTGCGACCCTATGGACTATACCCCACCAGGCTCCTCTGTCCATGGGATTCTCCAAGCAAGAACACTGGAGTGAGTTGCCAGCCCTCCTCCAGAGAATCTTCCCAGCACCAGAGAGTGAACCTGCATCTCTTATGTCTCCCACATTGGCAGGCAGGTTCTTTACCACGGGCACCACCTGGGAAGCCCATAAACAGATGAGGAGAGAAAAATATAAGATCCTGCCAATGTATCCCAAAACATGTGATGAAAGTCAGTACTCATTCATGATTTTTAAAAATATCTCATAAAGCTATGGACAGAACGTTCTCAATCAGATAAAGAAAAAAATTTTCTACCAACACCTGTAGCAAACATTATACTTAATGGCAACACTTCCTAAGGATTAAAGTCAGGAACAAGACCAGTTGTTCTGCTACCATCAATAGAATTCAGATCCAAGCCACTACAATTATACAAAGAAAAGAACAAATAAACTGTAACAATTAGAAGGGAATATCCTAATTGTCTCTTATTTGGGAAATACAAAACAACCAACCGATAAATTATCAGAACCAATAAGACAATTTAGCAAAGCCACTGATGTTTCTACAACCAGTTCAAACATGTAATAAGAGAGGGGGAAGACTCCTCATAATAGAAACAAAAACTGTTAAGATACCTAGGAATAAGCCTAACAAAAATGTGTATAATCTTTACTGAGAAAATTATAAAACTCTATTCTGAAGGACATAAAACTAAAATAAATGCAGGGAGGTTTCATATTCAGGGCTGAATAAAGTCTATGGACAGGCAATTCACAGAAGAGGAGTGTAGAATTGATAGAAAGATGTTCCACTTTGGTGATAATCAGGGACATAAAAATTAAAACAAGAAACCATTTCACACCCATCATATTGGAAAATTTTAGAGTTCCTGAAAATAGCAAGTGTTGGCTAAGATATAAACTAATGAAAGCTGTCATACGTTGCTGGTAGAGAGATTAAATTGGTTTACTCTTCGGAGAGCAAACTGACAATATCTAACAAAGTTGAAGATGTACCTTCCCTGTATGACCTGCTTCTTCATTCTAGTTCTAGATGTATGCCCTGGAGAAACTTGAATAAGTGTGTAAGCAGATATGCTTGGGGAAATGTTCATAGGAATGTTACATTGTAACTGTGTGTTAAACACTATGCACTTAACATATTCATTTTGAAGTCAGCCATCTTGCTGACCTGTCTTATTAGATGTAGTGGTTTCATGCATATTAACAAGTTTATTTGTCAATTACACCTCAATAAAGCTGAAAAAAGTGGAAGCATCTAATAGAGAAAAAAGAAGGTTAGAGGTACTGGATGTGTATAGATTCTCTCAGATTTGTCAGGAATAAATCCATCACCCATATATAATGATGAACTGGACCGTCAAAGCCATTTTCTTATGGACAAGCAATATTCTGTTAGGAAATAAATGCATACAAAGAGCCAAGTGCCAAAATCAATAAAAAATATTAAAATGCCCAGGAATAAGTACAGACTTTTACTGAGAGATATAAAAGACAACTTTATTAAATGGAATCAGATGTCATATATACAGATAGGAAGACTTAATATCCTGTAGATATATGTTTTCTCTGTTATCAATCCATATATTTAATGTTAATCAGTGAGAATTATAGAAATTATTTTTTTGAGGGGAGTTGTTTTTCTCAATTTGAGAAAATCCTTGAGTTTATCTAAAAGAATAAATATGAGAGAAGAACTTCTTAAGTTAAAAGAAGACAAATGAGAGGGGACTTGCCCTACTAAATATTTAAATATATTACAAAGCTACCATAATTAAAACAGTATAGCTCATGTGCATGCATGTTAAGTCGCTTGAGTCATGTCTGACTGGGCTGTAGCCTGCCAGGTTCCTCTGTCCATGGGATACTCCAGGCAAGAATACTAGAGTGGATTGCCAGACCCTCACGCAGGGGATTTTCCTGACCCAGAGATTGAACCTGTGTCTCTTATGTCTCCTGCATTAGCAGGTAGGTTCTTTACCACTAGCATCACCTTAGAAGTCCAGCTCATGTGTAGGAATAGACAGAGAAATAACTGTGGTAGCATAGAAAGTTGACCCAAAAAATTTGTTGAACTATATATGTGATAAAGGTGGCTTTAAAGTTGATAATGGGTGAAATATTTACAGAGTTTGGTTAAACATGGCTAATCAATCAGGAAGAAAATGTATCTTATCTTTTGTGCATGCTAAGTCACTTTAGTTGTGTCCAACTCTTTGTGATCCTGTGGACTGTAGCCCTCCAGGCTCCTCTGTCCATGGAATTCTCTAGGCAAGAATAATGGAATGGGTTGCCATGCAATTCTTCAGGGGATCTTCCTGATCCAGGGATCAAACTGTGTCTCTTAGGTCTTCTGCATTGTCAGACAGGTTCTTTACTACTAGTGCCACATGGGAAGCCCATCTTATCTTTTACCATATGCCAAAATTCCAGGTGGACTTAAAGACAAAATTACTAAAAGAAACTATTGTTTTATTTCTTTGAAATGGCAGCCCACTCCAGTATTCTTTCCTGGGAAATCCCATGAACAGAGGAGCCTGGCAGGCTACAGTCCATGGGGTCACAAAGAGTTGGACACAACTGAGTGACTAACACTTTGACTTCATACATTTATTAGGTGCTTCTTCTGTGCCGGGGCATTTTCCACATATTCTGGACAATGACTTGCCAACAATTATATTTTTAAATATAATTCACAATTATATTTAAATCTTTTTTAATATTATCATATTTTTAAAATTTACACTTTATTTGAATCAGGATCCAGATAAAATCTACACATTAGATTAGTTGCCTCAAGTATTTTTTTGTGTTTCTACCTCCATCTCTTCTTTTTTTGTTGTTGTTGTTCAGTCATTAAGTTATGTCCAACTCTTTTGTGACCCCGTGGACTGTAGCCTGCCAGGCTCCTCTGTCCATGGGATTTCCCAGGCAAGAATACTGGAGTGGGTTGCTGTTTCCTACTGCAGGGGATCTTCCTGACCCAGGAAGCTCAGACCCACATCTCCTGCATCGACAAGCAGATTCTTTACCACTGAGCCACCTGGGAATAATTTATTTGTTATTTATTTGTGACTTTCTTGTTTATTTATAATTTATTAATTTCATATGTTCCTCTGTACTCCATATTTCCTGTAACTTGGAAATTCGATACAGTGGCTTGATCTTAGTCAGGTTTAAATTTTTTTTTTTTTTTTGACAAAATGACCCCATAGTTATTGGTATCTTCCATTAAGAAACATATGGTGACTAGTTGTGTCTGTGTGGTACTGGCAAATGTTGATGACTAATTCCTTGATCAGTCAATTAGAAAATATATGTTTTAATGGGTAAAACTATTTTTGTAACAATCTGGATGTAGCAGTGAGCGAAACTCTTTGAATTGGTGTCATCTCTATATCTGTCGGTACTCCGGAATTCTCCCAGTCTATCCATGACATAAAGCAATTGCATACAGGATCTGGAAACAGACTTTTGAGGCTCTCAGGGGCCTGAACAAATCTCTGTAATATACGGCACTGTTAGCTTGAAGGATGGCTTCTTTTAGAAAGCTTTGCTTCATAAATAGTAGGATGGAAATATTGTTCCAATTTGCTGGCAGCTGGCACCACATCCTGTGCCATGCACAAATATTCATCACCCACCCATAGATCCCATCTTTGATATTTACCAAAGCTCCAGGGGGTCCTTCACTCAATCACAACTTCTGTTGTTATTTGCACAATTATCCGGAAGGGAGCGGCGACCTCGGAACCTGGGGAGCCAGCTCATTATTCTGATGAGTGTTGTCTTTGCCGGTGCTCAGAAGTTCAGGGGACAGATGGGAGTCAGGGAAGCCAGATGCCTGCATGATTCCGCCCCTGGCTAGCCCAGCAGGCCCTGGCTTTTTAGGAGGGAAGGGGCAGAGGCTGAGCTTGGGGAATGGGAAGATATGTGACATCTGACACCCTGGATATTTTAACTCCATCCTGCTGGATCCCAGGGCCCTGGTCCAGCAGAGTGTGAGACTGAGGCCACTGCCACGGTGGGGTGGGGGTACTGTGCATGCGTGCTCAGTTGTGTCTGACTTTGACGCCCCATGGACTGTAACCCACCAGGCTCCGCTGTCCATGGGATTTTTCAGGTAAGAATACTACTGGAGTGAGTTGCCATTTCCTACTCCAGGAGATCTTCCCGACCCAGGGATCAAACTCCCATCTCTTGCATCTCCTGCATTGGCAGGCAGATTCTTCACCACTGAGCTGCCAGGGTAGGATTAGGGAGGAGGACAACTGTCTCACCTCCTGGGTGTCTAAGATCATGAAAGGACAGGATAGGGTATCTTGCAGTACAGAAATGCCAAATGCCTGCAGCCTATGTGTCTGCAGAAACAGATGGCTTGGGCAGTCAGGCTGCCCCAACCTGGCCTCCCCAAGCTGCTGAAGAGTAAGCTGGCACCATATGGGGGTTAGGAGAACAAGCCCAGAACTCCCCTGGAAAGGTTAGAACAGCAACCAGTTCCTAGAGATCGGGTTCACACCAAGATGGGGCCGAGCACAAAAGTGGTACCAAGAGGAAACGAGACGGACTGATAACCCACATGGTGGCCAACTCCAGTCTGCTGTCTTCCTTGCATCCCGGGGCTCAGTGCCCCTCTAACAGTTGTTATCTGCGCTGAATTCTAGGAACATAGGCTGTGGGTTAGGGAGCTCTTGTTCCAGACAAGGTCGTGCTGATAGCATGGGGTTGGGGTCTCTCCTGTGTCCAGGTCTACGATGGCAATAACAGCTCTGCCCGTCTGCTCGGGGTGTTCAGCCGCACCGAGATGCTGGGAGTGACACTGAACAGCACGTCCAGCAGCCTGTGGCTTGACTTCATCACTGACGCTGAGAACACCAGCAAAGGCTTTGAGCTGCAGTTCTCCAGTAAGTCTTCCTCACTTCCGCATGGACCACGAAATCGGGCTCTCTCTGGTTCCGCACACGGGGAGGCTGGGTGCCAGCACGTCACCCATCAATTAGTGGGTTTGATTTTCTCTAACTGGTGCACATGTAGCTGATTGTTTCCCCTAAGACCCTGTGCCTGTGATGTGGATAAGCTGCCACTTGGCATACAGCTCCATGGTTACACCCGTGATTAACTGAACTCAGAGTCACAGCACACCTTTTACTCACTCATCACCTTTAACTCACTAAAAATAATAAGCACCGAGTCTTTTAATTAAATCAACCAAAGATAGCCTTTCCTAATCATGACATTTATAAAATAATGTTCGGCTACAGTCAGATGTAAAAAATGCAAACACTAAAGTATAATTATGTTCTTTTTTTACCACTCCCTGAAGAGTCAAGTGTTGATTCTTTCCTTTTTTTCCTAACTGTGACTCCCTCCCTTATTCCTGATTGCAAAAAGAGAAAACACCCGAGGTTTGTCCACAGCTGCAGAATACTTGGGGTGGTATCTCCGTTCTTTGGTTTCACAGCTATTTTATTCATTTATTTGAGCTTCTACTTGCCCAGTAGCTACAAAGAAATGTGCTTTTTATAGGCTATTTTAAAATCCAGTGAGTATCCATCAACTGATAAGTGGGTAAGTAAAATGTGATATGCCCATCCATACCATAGGATATTATTTGGCCATAGAAAAGGATCCAGTTTTGATCCATACTGCAACATGGTTGAACCTTGAAAACATTATGCTAAGTGAAAGAAGCCCATCACAGTACATGTAGACATATGTATTGCATGACCCATTTATATGAAGTGTCCAGAATAGGCCAATCCGTAGAGACAGGAGGAAGATTGTTAGTTGCCTGGGGATGAAGAAGTTGGGGAAAATTCATTTTCCTTTTGGGGTGATAGAAGTGTCTAAAAGTAAATTGTACTGAGAGTCGCATAACTCTGAACAGACTAAAAGACACTGCATTGTACACTGTAGATGGGCAAGTATTTGGTATGTAAGTTATATCTCTATAAAACTATTAAAAAAAGAAAAAAACACAATGAGTTTACCCACAATGCCTCTTGCCTGGACATGGGGTCTGTGCCTGTTACTGCAGGCACATCGATGGAAGAGGATTAAATAGAGTTGCCTTCCAGTTCCATTTCTATCACCTGAGATTGGGTGACTTTGAAACAATTTGTGTGACCTTCCGCAGTCAATATTCTCAGCTGTGAAATGCATAGTCACTCGTCCCTAAAGGAATCCTGTGACTAAAACACAAGAGCTGGCCCAGGTGACCACTGTGCCTGAGGAGCTCTCTGTAAGTTCACAGAGGTCTCCTTCTCCAGGCTCATTCAATAGAGTATATACTTCAGCAGGATGACGCTGAGCTGTGAAACATACATGCAAAGTGACTTTTCCATATTTCCTATCAGAATGTCTCAATGAGCGAAACTGGAAAAGCAGCTTCTGCTAGCAAAATGCTATGGCTCAAACAAAAAAACCCAGAAAAGCCAGACCCTATACCTGAAAACTATTAAAAGCTGTCCTGGAAGAAATAAGTGAAGTCGCTTACGTATAGTGACAGGCGGGGGGGGGTGGGGGGGGGCGGCGGGGGGCACTCTGTAAGAGACCCTGACCTGAGCACAGTTGCGTGGCCCCGAAGCAGTGCTCCATAAGACACGTGCTGGTGGCTTTCTTAAGGACCTGCACACTCTGGGATGGGGGTGTGGGGGGGTGGGCTGCAGGATGTGGTTTGTGCCAGGCATATCATGCTTACTCTTTTCTCTTTTCCCCAGGTTTTGAACTCATCAAATGTGAGGACCCAGGAACCCCCCAGTTTGGCTACAAGGTTCACGATGGAGGCCATTTCGCTGGGAGCTCTGTGTCCTTCAGCTGTGACCCCGGGTACAGCCTGCGGGGCAGTGAGGAGCTGCTGTGTCTGAGCGGGGAGCGCAGGGCCTGGGACCGGCCGCTGCCCACTTGTGTCGGTAGGAGGCCTCTTGCTCTGCAGGTGACCCCTCTTGCGTGCTCAGCTGCTTCCTTTGGGTTCGACTCTTTGCAACCCCATGGACTGCAGCCTGCCAGGCTCCTCTGTCCATGGGCGATTCTCCAGGCAAGAATACCGGAGTGGGTTACCACGCCCTCCTCCAGGAGATCTTCCCGACCCAGGGATCGAACCCACATCTTTTATGTCTCCTGCATTGGCAGGCGGGTTATTTTTTTTACCACTTTGGTTGTCCCCCTAATGAGGAGTTCCAAGCTCTGGTCTCATTAAGGGTCCCTCATTGGCCCCCACGTTCCAGGGCCTTGGGGCTGTCTGAACCCTCCTATTCATGGGAGTCATCACTGGCCCTGCATCTCTGCCACCCACGCACTCACTCTCAGCGTCATCACACCTGCCCGGCAGTGCATCCAGGCAGTGTTTCACCACCGTCACACATTTAACGAGTGGGACCAGGACCAAGTCATGCCCTGAGAGTCGTAATTCTGGTGACAACAGAGAGGTGGGAGAGTCAGTGAGAAGGAAGAGGGACTCTTTGCCTGGTTCCAAGGGTTCCTGCAACACCATGACTCAAATAAGTCTCCAGTTCACTCTGGGCCTCAGTTTCCCTGTAGACAAAATGGGGTTCATGCTCCCTTTTCTGGAGGTGTGCTGAAAGAGAAAGTAGGATGATGAGTTAATATCTGTCTTGTCCTTAAGTATCAGATCATGAGCTAGATCTATCTCACACTTAAGAAAGAATGCAATGATGAACTAGCACCGTCTTAACCCTGTGGTGCTTCCAGAATGTCAGCAATGGCTGTCTGGAAGCTCCATCCACGTGTCACAGGACAAGAGAAACGTGGTCCAAGGCAGAAGTGGGGAACAGTTCACTCTCGTCCTTTTGTCAGTCTGGCCCATCTACCTTTCACCACCTGCCTCACTGTGTGTATGAACCCTCCCTGCTGAGCAGGATTCCTACCATGCTGCTTTGTCCTGCATCCTCAGGCCTCTCCGTCATTCCATCCCGTGTCCCATGGCCCACAACCTCAGCTGGCTGTGCAGCTCTGGCTGACCTTATAAAAGCAAAACCTCCACCGGGAGGATGTTTAAGCACCTACCGAGTGCCAAGTGGCAGAATCGGTGCAGGTGTATGTCTGGGTATGTGCAGAAGCAGAGAAATGAAAAAAAGAAAGAATAAAGCATTCTTCCTGCCCTTGGGGAGCCCACACCCTGGCAAGAAGAGACCCAGAACAGATCGTAATACAAGATAAGCACTGTAACAAGAGTAGGTGCCAGAGGGTGGAGGGAATATGAGAAAGTTGTGCTTAGGAGGTGGTATTTTAATTGAGACTTGAAAGGACAGGCAGGCATCACCCACCAGAGGGGAGGAGAGAAGAGTTGCGTACTGCAGCCTGAGCCAATGTGAAGCTGAGGGTGTGAACCAGCCTGGGGGGGGAGATGTTGAGGGTGATATTTTCCCCACCAGCATCCAGACAACTGTATGTTAACAGGATCTTGACACTGTTACACAACAGAGGGTCTAAAGGCAAGGATTTTAAACCTGACCGTGGATAGAACAGGACACTGGCCTCTGGAGACTTCCTCTCTCTTTGTGCTCAAGCGCAGGCACACCTCGTCCCTTTCTCCCTGCCTCCCTGTTTCTATCTCCTTCTTTCATTCATGTGTCAGGCTCTCTGCCAGGCCCTGGGAATACAGGAAAAAGCAGATCCCAGGCCAGCAAAGGAGACACAGACATAAACAGACAACTGTCTGAGGCCATAGGCAAGCCAGAGCAAACGAAATGTGAAAGAGGTGATGATTCACACTGCAAAACAATTATTTGCTTTGCAGAAAGGCTCCCCCCAAAAGTTCTTCTGAATATCTAATCTGCCAGTCGGATGGAACTTAGAGGATCTGCTCAAGCAGTGCTGGGAAAAATATTTATACTTTGAACCTTCAGCAGCCTGCCCCACTGAGACTCCCTTGGGCAGCATGTAGGGGAGGGAGGCTGTGTATTTGGAATTATGTGTGTATATTTCTACATGTGTCATATTGTGGTAGACTTGATCATGGCCTATCAGAAATGACTGCTATAGCTGCAACATCCAGATGTTTTCTTTGTTCATGGTGGATGCTACAGCCCAAACAAAGCAGCTGGGCTCTAGGATGGAGATAAGAGAGAAGATCAGAAAGACGAGAGTCTTGGGGTCTTGTTGGTGCATCTGCTTCATGCTGGCCCCCAGCAGGCTCAGCCCCTGCCCCTTCCAGTCCCCGAATAAAGTGACCCCTGAGGAAACAGTCAGTTGTGTCCACAAGGAAATGCTCCCGGTGCCACTGCCTCCAAACATTTGGCTCTGGGATGTAGGAGGGGCTGCTCCATTAGGAATATGGAAGGAAGCTCCAGCCCAGAACATGGATAATGTCCTGCCACTTTTTGAGCTACCTGTGAAGCCAGTCAGGCTTCCTTTGAGCTCATCCTCCCACCCATGCCTTACTTCCTGTTCCAGGCTTGTTCAGCCCTGCATCTCTCAGTCAGGTTGGCACAATCCATCCCAACATCATCACAAGGGTAGTGATGCTGAAGAAAAGGGTCCAGACTCCTGAGCAGGCTCACTGCAAAAGGACCCCTTCCCCTCCCTGCCTTAGTGGGCTCGTGTCAAGCCACGGGGCCCAAGAGATGAGTCATGGGTCCTTTGTAGCAACAGATGAAGGTCAGTCTCCCATTTGTGGCCCTGACCCTATCTTCTCTTACCTCTTCTAAGGTCTTGCTTAATCAGAGCTTTCCTAAAAAGCTTTGCGGCAGATCTCCTCTTCATTTTGACTCATGCTCCCTTGATTCAGACCCTTCATAGTCATTTGCCTGGAAAGCAATAAGCTTCTGTCATTTATTTGATCTTCTATCTTCCCATGTATTCATTCAATAAACATTTGTTAAAATATCTGTAAGGTACCAAGGGCTTCCCAGGTGGCACTAGTGGGAAAGAACCCACCTGACAATGCAGGAAACACTGATTCAATCCCTGGGTTGGGAAGATCCCCTGGAGAAGGAAATGGCAACCTACTCCAGTATTCTTGCCTAGAAAATTCCATGGACAGAGAAGCCTGGCAGGTTACAGTCCATGGGGTCACAAAAAGAGCTGGACATGACTGAGCACCTGAGCACATAATGTGCCAAACACCATGCTGGGCACTTGATGTACAAATATAAGTAAGACAAGATCCCTACTGCCGGAGAGTGTATAGTCTTGTAAAGGAGATTGTTGTTGTTCAGTTGCTAAGTTGTGTCTATGACCCCATAGACTGTGGCACAGTAGGCTTCCCTGTCTTTCACTGTCTCCTGAAGTTTGCTCAAACTCATGTCTATTGAGTTGGTGATGCCATCCAAACTTCTCATCCTCTGTCGCCTCCTTCTCCTCCTGCCCTCAATCTTTCCCAGCATCAGGGTCTTTTCCAGTGAATGGGCTCTTCTCATCAGGTGGCCAAACTGATGTCTTTGCTTTTTAATATGCTATCTAGGTGTGTCATAGCTTTCCAAGGAGTAGGCATCTTTTCATTTCATGGCTGCAGTCACCATCTGCAGTGATTTGGGGGCCCAAGAAAATAATATCTGTCACTGTTTCCACTTTTTCTCCATCTATTTGCTATAAACTGATGGGACCTGATGCCATGATCTTAGTTTTTTGAATGTTGAGTTTTAAACCAGCTTTTTCACTCTCTTCTTTCACCTTCATCAAGAGGCTCTTTAGTTCCTCTTTGCTTTCTGCCATTAGAGTGGTATCATCTGCATACCTGAGGTTGTTGATATTTCTCCTGGCAATCTTGATTCCAGCTTGTGATTCATCCAGCCTGGCGTTTCACATCATGTACTCATAGAAGTTAAATAAGCAGGTGACAATATATAGGCTATGATAAAATCCTGATCATGTTATAATGGAGACACTGAAGAGGACCGTGTCAGCCCCACATGGGGCAGGGAGAGTCTCATGTGGAAGATGCTGTCAGACTGTGAGTCCAAGGAGAGGTCTGAAGAGGTCCAGTGTGCCTGGGCTTCTGGAGTTCGTCACACTTGACTGGACCAGGAGTTCCCAGGAGAGGGCCAGGAAAGGCCAAAGCGAGCCCTCTGGAGGCTTAATGGTCTCCCCTAAGCAGTATGGACTTCACCCGGGGAAGGAGGGTTTAATGTAAGCAGGGGTGCGGCCGGTCTGTATTTTAGAAGGATCCTTCTGGTGGCACTGCGGGGGGCTGGGGACTCTGTCCCCCTGGGGAAGGTAAGGGACTGAGCCACCGCTCTTAACAATGGGGCGGGGGGCCAGGTGTGAAAAGAATCACAGAGGTTCAGGCCCAGGGGCCCAGAGGGGGGTTAGATGATGGGGAGGAAGAAGACTGGGAGGATCACCAGCTTCTGACCCAGGGGGCTGCTCTGATGGCGAGTATGAACCTCTTCACTGGTCCCCTACTCCCAGGTCCACCCCTCTGTGCTCCTTCACACTGCTCCCAGCGTGTTCTCTCTAACGGGCAAGTGTGTAAAAGTGATGAGTCTACTCACGTGCATAAGCACTGCGGTTCTTCTTCTGACACAGGAAATAGGCAACAGCCTGGGGTGCAGTGCCCTTCCATGTAGGATGCTTGCCCAGCTCTTCAGCCCTGCTTCCCCCCACGCCCCATCTCATATGCTGTCCCTCAAGCTGCCCTGCTGTTTCACAGCCCCAGGAGGTTTGCAATGCTCTTCCCTGTCAGCAGCGTCCTCTTCCTGGGCCTCTCCATCCCACTCTTCCCACCCACCCCACCTCTCCCGACCCTGCACTCAAGGAAGCTGGTCACCTCCACCTCTGTGCTATCACTTGCCATGAGCATGGCTCAGTCAGGGCCCTAGGCACACACTGCGGCCACCGCCTCCTCTAGACCACAAGTTCTCTGGGAGGAAGAATGCAATGCCTTGTCAATGACCAGTTCTTGTCAATGACCAGATTTGAGTTCCTGCATATCCTCCAGGAAGCTTCAAGGAATTTGCTCATAGAGTGGGCCGTCAGCCCAACCCCCAGGGACCTTTTTTAAACAGCTTTAATGAGATAGACCTCACATACCATAGAGTTGGCCCATTTACTGTACCATTCAGTGCCTTTTAGTATATTCATGGGGTTGTACAACCATCACCACAATCTAATTCCTGAACATCTTGTCTCCCCAGAAGAAACCCTATACCCATTAGCAATCTCTTCCCACTGCCTGCTCCTCTTCAGGCCTTGGCAACCACAAATGTACTCTGTCTCTGTAAATTTGTCTCTTCCAGATATTTTATATAAATAGAAACATGCAGCTTGTGGCCTTTTGTGCCTGACTTCTTTAACTTAGCTAATATTTTCAACATTCTGTTCATCCATGTTGTATTATGTGGCAGTACCTCTTTATTTTTTATGAACACATAATATTCTGTTCTATGGATATACCTTATTTGTTAATCCATTCATCAGTTGATGGACATATGGGTTTTTTTCCCTTTTTTTTTTTTTTTTGGATTTTATGAACGATGATACTATGGTCATTTGTGTACAAATTCTCATTTGAACTTACATTTTCATTTCTCGTGGGTGTATATGCAACAGCAGAACTGCTGGGGTCATTAGGTAGCTTTGGGGCTTTCCTGGTGGCTCAGATAGTAAAGAATCTGCCTGTACTGCAGGAGACCTGGGTTCAATCCCTGGGTCGGGAAGATACCCTGGCGAGGGAAATGGCAACCCACTCCAGTATTCTTGCTGGAGAATTCCATGGGCAGAAGAGCCTGGTGGGCTACAGTCCATGGGGTCGCAAAGAGTCAGACACACCTGAGCAACGAACACTTTCACTTTCACTTGACTAGCTATGTTTAACATTTTGAGCAGGTATATAGGAAACTGCTTTCCAAAGCAGCTGTAACATTTTGTGCTCCCACCAGCTAGAAACTGGAAGCTGAGGGTTCCAGTTTCTCCACATCCTCACCTACACATTAGTCAGTCTGTCTTTTTGATTACGGCCATCCTAGAGACTGTGAGGTGGGGCCTCATTGTGGTTCTGATTTGCATTTCCCCATTGACTGTGATGTTACACATCTTCTCATGTGCTCAGAGGCCATTTGTATACTTTCTGTGCAGAAACGTCTGTTCAAAGGCTTTGCCCATTCTTTAACCAAGCTGTTTGTTCTCTTTATTGTTGACTTGTAGGGGCTTTTGTAGATCCCAGATACAAGTCTCATCCAGGGCCCTTCCTCTATGCTGCACTCAGCCACCTGGGCTGAACAAGAGGGACCCTGCACACAGGCAGGAGGAGCCAGGGGGGGCGCCTCTGTGCACGCAGGTCACCCCCTGAAACTCACTCTTCTGGGATTTCTTTCAGCTGAGTGTGGAGGGACAGTGAGAGGAGAGGTGTCGGGGCAGGTGCTGTCCCCTGGGTATCCAGCTCCCTACGAGCACAACCTCAACTGCATCTGGACCATCGAGGCTGATGCCGGCTGCACCATTGGGTAAGTGTCAGGGCCGGCAAACTGACCACTGCCAGCCATTCAGGGTATTCGTCACCAGCATCCTCACCAGTCCACCAGCCAGTGGCCAGCCCTGCCCACCTCACCTGAAGGCCCTGGTGATCAACAGTCGTCGCTGTGACCCCAGGCTCAGGCCAGGGCCCATGGAAAACCTGAAAAGGCCAGCCTCAGCGTCACAGGGCTGCAATCCAAGTTCACACGGGGCACTGGCGGAGGTGACACTGTGACCACTCAGTAGCTGAGGGCACAGGCTTGAATCCCACGCTGCCCTTTACCGTTTGTAGGACTTTGGGTAAGTCTCTTCTGCTTTCCTTCTGGGGTATATGGGCTATAATACTGGCTTCTCGGGATAAAAAACCTAAATTAGCCATTGTAGGCCATGTACTCAGCCCAGGGCTCGGAACATAGTGAATATTTAACCATGGTTCTATGATGGTAGTAAGAGTCTGCTTGCTACTGCAGTATCACCCCACATCGCTTCCCTTTCTCAATCTGAGTTCTCACATCTGTAAAATGGCGACAAAAATGCTTGTGCTTTAGGACTGTGGAGGGAATAGTTACAAAAGTCCAGCATGCTGTCTGGCACTTTGTACATATTCTCTCAAAATATAGCATCCTTTCCACATCCGTGCCTAATAGGAATTGCGTACTGGAGTCCCAAAGAGGAGATGCGCGTGTACATGGTGAGAGGTGGTGGAAGGAGGGGGCAGGGATTGAACGCAGAACGAGAGGCCAGAGCCTGGAAATGGTCCCGCTCTGGACGTGGTGACACTGCAGTAAGTCATTTCGGGTGGGGAGGAGGGGGTCCAGTAGCCAAGGAGGAAGGTTGGCAGGACAGAGGGCCTACTAGGCAGGAGAGGTGACCAGACGGTGGGCAGACTCAAGGAGCTGGGCACGGGTCCACATGGCCAGAGCATCACCCAGGACTTGGGTTGAGGTGTGGGCTGTGGAGGGGGATGCAGCTGGTGGAGGTCCATGGGTGCTGTGATCCGTGGTCTCATTCTGGCAGCTTGTGGAAGAGGGGACAGACAGGGGCTGGGAGCCCAGTGAGGAGGAGGCTGGCTCTCTCCAGAGTGTCACTGGGGCAAGGAGTCTTGAACCCCGCCAGTGGCGATGGGATGGAGAAGAAGGGACAAGTTCAGGGAACTTTCATTAAGGAGTTGCACCAGCCAGTCTCACTCTTCTCAAGAAATATGGAAATTGAGGTTTCTTCTGCTCCCTCATTTTTTGTTGTGTAGCATACAATATGTAAAATAGAAAAGTCAAAAGAACAGTATGCTGAGCACCTCCAACCCTGTCACCTGGACTCAGCTGCTGTGAATATTCCACCATATTTGCTCTTTTTTCTTTCCTTTCCGTCCTCGTTTTTGCTTTTGCTGAATCACACGAAGATAGTTGTAGACATCCTGATACTTCTTAAGTACTGGGCCGTGCATCTCCTCCATGATACCGTAACCTGAGCCTCCCCAGGACATGCAGTGCTGGTTTCCAGGTATTACGGTTTAGGAGGAGGCTGAAAGGACAGCGGAGAGATCACGGAGTGTCTGGCAGGGAGAGCTCCAGAAATCAGTGATGGGCTTTCTGGGCAGACGTGACAACTGTTGTCACTCAGAGGAATGGCGGGCATGGGCTGGGCTGAGGGGAAGACCAGAGGATCCTTTACTAGCTCTCAGAAAGAGAGAATCCAGATAAACAGGAAATAATCTCTCCAGAGACAGCAGGAACTCTAGAGGGGGCCTGCTGGGGGGGTGTGTCAGGACACTGAGGTAGGGAATGGCAGGGAAAGGATGAACGTGACCTCAGTCCCCATTGGAAAGGCTCCTTGGTGCTTCACAGCCTCAAAGGAGAAGAGAAGAGAAGGGCTTCCCAGCTGCTCTGAGAGCGGCTGAAAGCTGGGGACGGAGCAGTCCCCTTCCTCCTGCGGTCCCTCCGCCCAGCCTGCCATCCCAGCCAGGCTTCTGCACCGTCCTCCACACCTGAACCCACGCCGGTCTCAGTCCCTCACCCCCTCTCTCCTTCACTGACCCCACACCCCGCCACCCCTCCCTGGAACCACCAGCAGCCAAGTTAAGGGAATTCATAGCCAGACCACCTTTAGACGGACACAGGCAGCCCCTTTGGCGTCTGTGCCCTTATTCAGAGGAAGACGTCCTCATCATTATTATCTTTTAGGGGATCTGTGCTGGGTGTTCACTGTGGCACGTGGGCGTCTCTTGTTCTTGCTGCATGGGCTTTGGAGTGCGCAGGCTTAGCAGCTGAGGTTCACTGGCTTAGTTGTGGTTTGTGGAATCTTAGTTCAACCGGGGATTGGATGCCGCCCGCTGCCCTGGAAGGTGAGTTTCTAACCACTGGACCACCAGGGAAGTCCCAAGGCTTCATTATTATTTTTTAAGTGAAAATATCTTTATAGAATTTTTACATATAAAAAAGAGATACTTTATTTTTTAAGATTTTTTTAATGTGGGCCATTCTGTAAAGTCTTTATTGAGTTTGTTACAATATTCTCTCTGTTTTATGTTTTGGTTTTCTGGCCATGAGTCTTGTGGGATCTTAGCTCAACAACCAGGGGTTGAACCTGAACCCCCTGTGTTGGAAGGCAAAGTCTTAAGCACTGGACAGCCAAGGAAGTCCCAAAATACTCATTTTTAAAAATTATAAAGAAGTTTATAGAGTAAGAATCAGAAGTCCCCATCATCGTACTCCGTTCTCTGCACACCCTTCATAAGAGAGCCACTGAGATCCACTTGTTTGACTTCCTCTTTTAGGCACTTTGTATGCTGGTGTATACAGAAAGCAAAGGCAATAATCGTGCTTGCTAAAACAAGATCACCTCTTCGAGTAGCTCAGTAGCTTGCTTTTTGTTTTACCATTTACCCACATATCATCATCTTATTATGTCAATATGTAGAAATCAACCCCATCCTGGTTGATGGTTACAGGGAATTCCATTGTCTGTACAACCATAATTTATTTAACTACTTTCCTATTGATAAAGTGGATATTTTCACTTTTTCACTCCAGTAAACACCCTTACATATGAATCTTTGAACAGTTGTCCAATTAGTTCCTTAGGATAGATTCTCAGAAGGCAAATGTTTATGCATGACCTCAAATTTCCCTCTAGCTATTACAGTAATGTATACATCTACCAGAAGCCTGCTTCCCCGCTCTGCATCACTTGATGTTGTCTCTCCTGACAGTGTTTACCTGTTTGATGGACAAAATGGTACTTAATTGTTTCTGCTGCTTCAAGTTCTTTGTATATTTTTCTTTGAGCAAGTTTTTTTTCATATAGACTATTCATCTGGGTTTGTGTCTAGTCTATAATTTTAGTTTAGGTTTCTTTTTAACCTGAGTATGTAAGAATGTTTCAAAGTTATTAAGTTACACATTTTGTATGATTTTGTAAATCAGTTCCCCTTTTACTACATTGTGCCCTTGTTACTTTTTGAATTTTTTTTCTTATTTGTGTTCTGTGTATATTTGAAGAAAGGGAAAAGAAAGAAACCCTTTAAAAGAAAGGATTGTATACATTTCTCTTACATCCTATGTATTATGCTTTCTTTCAAACAAAATATACAATGCTTTTTTTATTGTTTTCTTTTGTTTTTAACTCTTCCTATTGTTAGCTGATTTGATTTAATTGGCTCTGTTTCTCCTCTAGCGATTTGATAGATCTATATCCCATTTTCATTCTGCCAGTGATCTTGTGTTTCCATTAATTCTGTTTTCAACAGTATTTATTCTGTTATTCCTGCCTCTTTATTTTGGAAATCTTGTTTTTGTTTCCATCTTTATTTCAAGAAAACTGCACTTTCTGTTTTCAGATTGCTCTTGACAGCCCACTTTTGTTTTTATCAGTGTATTGTCATCTTGCATCTCTCTGAGAACATTATTTATGTTTTGTTTTACAATGGCTCCTGTTTTTCCTTCATCAACTGCATTCTGCAGTTGGGCCATCTGGGCTGATCACTCAGCTGCGTTCCTTGGAAGAGCTGATTATCTTTATGTCCCAGTTGTCCTCCCAGTCATCTTGCATTCCCTATCAAGTGGCAGCGGAAAGCCAGACTCGGCCACCACACTACCTACCACTCTTTACTCGAGCTGTAGCTTGTGAAGTTCTTCAAGTAGGCACCCTGCGCCTCAGTTCTCTTATCTGTAACTCAGCAATTAAAATAGCACCTACCACCTAAGGCTCCTCTGGGAATGAAGTGAGCTAATGTATCTGAACACTTAGAATAGTGTCTGGGACGAAACTCCCAAATGTGGAGAATCCCCTCCATAGGCTGGTAGGTGGTGGTTCTTTTGACCCAGGTGGCCTCCCAGAGCACAACAGGTGGTAGGTCAACCCCGAGAGTCGCAGATGGCAGGTGCCGTGCTATTGATGGGAGTGGGTGTCACGCAGGTTTTCCCTTGGGTGTGCCAGCTGGGAGGGGATGCGGCCAGCCCATGAGACTGTCCGTGGGGCTCAGACAGAGGCCTGCAGGTGCCTCTCCTCACCCTGCCCCTGCCTCGACCAAGCGCTGGAGGTGACCGGAGGAATCTGTGGTCGCCTTACCCCAGCAAGCTGAGCCAAGAGAGTCCCTTTCCGGGAGTGCCCAGGAGGAACTACACCCTGTAGGTGGCCACAGGGATTCATGGTCAGGCTGACCCAAGCAGGAAAGTGGGCCCTTCCTGGATGTGCACAAGAGTGGGCTGGTAGTCATACCCTGCTCTTAAACACAGGAAAGGGTTGGGGGAGGCATTTGACAAAGTGTTTCTCCCTGAGAGCCAAGAACGGGATAGGCTGGCTGATGAACTCTGTCCAGGCCTGGCAGCTAACAGCAGGAGAGAAGCCCTGTGAGCTGTGACCTTCAGTACCTAGAACGTGGAAATTTCAGCCCAGGTGGGTGGGACCTCTTCTCACATTGCAATGTTGGGTTCCAGTTTTCCTTTTTATAGTCGGTGGACCAGCTCAGATGACAACTGGAGAGGGAGGCAAAGCTTTTTGCTCCTGATCCTCCCCTCTATTTAACATGTCTCCAGTATCAACACCATACCAGGTTCTGGATCAGTTATGATTGTCCCTGTTTTATAGGTGGGATCACCGAGGCCCAGGAGTGACGACTGTCTCACAGTGACCCAGTGATACAGGTTTCAAGCCCATTCTGTCTGGCCCTAGTCTACCATTCTGACCCTGGATTAGTTCCATTTAGCACACCAGGACGTTAAGTATCTTCTCTGTGCCACAGACTGTGTGAGGCCATGCAGTGGGAAAAACAAAGACCAGACAACAGCCAGTCCTTGTCTGCCGGGGGCTCACATTCTAGCGGGAAATCAGGCAAATAAACAGGTACCTCCAAGACAAGGCAGGTGCTGTAATTAACAGCAAGGTGCAAGTCAAGATCAGTAATGGAGAAAAGAAAGACAAGCGGAGCTTGCCGGACATGGAGAGGCAAATATTCCAATTGAGGGGAAGGGAAGTGAAGGCATCACCCTAGGGAAAGGTATAGGGAATGAGCACTCGATTGATGCAGATGGATGTGGGGAGATAAAGTTGTGTGGGCAAAGAGGGCTCTCTGCAGGACCCTGAATGCCAAGAGGAGAACTCTGAATGGCTTTCTCAGTATAATGAGGAGCCACTGGAATATTTTGAAGACAGTAACAACATTCAGTTCATTTAGAAACTTGGAACATTTACTCAGTGCTGGGCATCCTGCCAGGTGCTGAGGGTATAAATATAAATAAGAAACAGTCTTTTCCCTTGAAGGTCTCGATCTTACCGATAGAAAATTTCTCTGTTAGGAATGGAAATAGAAAAAGGGACTAAAGCTGGCTTCAGCAGATGGGGGTTCACTTTTCTCCTGGATAAAGCATCTGATGGTCCCGTCCAGACCTAGTGCAGTTGCTTAGGATGCCATTGCTTTTCTTCTTGCCCTTGCATCCACAGGCGATCATTCTCATAGTGACCTAGGCAGCCGCTGCAGCTCCAGGCATTGCGTCTGCTGCTGCTGTTCAGTCCTTCAGTCGTATCCGACTTTTTGCGACCCCATGGACTACAGCCCGCCAGGCTTCCCTGTCCTTCACTATCTCCCAGAGTTTGCTCAGCTTCATGTCCATTGATGATGCTATTGTGTCTGCACTCCAGTCTAAAGGGAGAGGGAAGAGGAAAGAGAGCGAACTTTCTTCTGTGTGCGTGGGCGCGCGCATGCGTGCTCAGTCGTGTCTGACTCTGCTACCCACTGGACTGTATGTAGCCCACGAGGCTCCTCTGTTCATGGAATTTTTCAGGCAAGAATACTGTAGTGGGTTGCCATTTCCTACCCCAGGGGATTTTCCTGACCCAGGAATCGAACCCTCCTCTGTTGTGTCCCCTGCATCGGCAGGCGGATTCTTGACCTCTGCGCCACCTACAGGTGCCTTCCTACATTCCATTAGTCTGAACTTCCCGTGCCTGGCTGAGGGCAAGTGAAAAATCTATTTCATTTTGCTTTTACAGTTTTAATGGTAAAGACAGATGAGAGGTTTGGAAATGGAATACATGTAAGCCTACCTATAGTGCCTACTGAGATTCTTGTATAATGAAATAAGTGTTGTAGTAGAAGTATGTACAAACACAATAGAAAGCCTTTACAAGGTCAGTTCATAATTCCAGGTGGCAGCTTGGGGCAAGGTGTTACAGAGAGGAGGTGCTATTCGAGCCACACGTTACAGAACAGTAGTAGTTCACCTTGCAGCGTGGAGGTAAAGAGCTTCCAGGCACGTAAAAGAGAGGAAGGGGTGGGTGTACACAGCTGCTTCTGAAAGAGCTCATTGTCTGGTGGTCATGATAGTCTCTCCACTTCAGCAGGTTCAGTGGCAGCAATGCAGAGGATACATTAGCTGGAGAACCAAGGAGGAATCGAGTATAATTATCTGAGGGGTCCTGGTTACACTCAGAAGAACTGAGTATAGATTCGATTGAGGCTGAGAGCTCTGTGTGGCTGGCTTTAAGAAGGGAAGGCAGGCAGGGATAAGACACAGTCCTTTGCTGGTATGCTTTCCATAAAGAGATCTGGGGCACTTGGAGGATGGAGGAACTCCTTGTTCCTGGAAGCTCTGATTTCTGTTCTTAATGCCCATTTAGTAATAAAGTTCATATTTGGCTAATAGTGCTAGTTTGTTGATTTTTAACTATGGATGTGCTTCTTAATGATTAATGCCAGGGCAACCCAGAAACTCTGTTCTTGGCTGTTGGTTATGAAGCAGTAGGATTGCTGAGAGAGGGGGCCATGATTTTGATTACCCAGAACTGCTGCCCAGTGGAGCTTGTCTCCCTGGGAGGATGCTGGCCTAGACGAATCATCTGGCTGTGCCTGAAGCCCAGATGCCCCCGCTGCAGTTTCGTATCAATCAGAGAGCAGCAGTCCCCCACTGTGGTCAGCATGGCTTCCCTTTACCCAACAAGCGGGCAGCTGGCCCCGAGGAGGCAGAGGCACGAGAAGTTAAGCTTCTGTTCACAGCTCTTGCCAGGAATCGTGGCTGCAGGTTTAGCAGCTTCCAGAAGGTTTATTTTCATGTGGTGACAGTAAGTCAGACCTTAAACAGAGAGCGTCCATGTACTCACACTGCAAGAACTGACCTCCTGAAGGAACTGGACAGATGAGCACAAACACGATGGGGGATTGCTTTGTCAGATTTACGGTTTCAGCAAACGGGGGAATAATCAAAAGGAGCTCAATAGTGTTTGAAGGAGAGGATGTAGGTAACCTGGTAGGTATAAATGTAGCTTTCAGAATGGTGGTGCTCTCTGGCAATTTAGCTTCTCACATGTTACCTCTGGAAAAAGAAACACAAACTACTTCAAATTATCCAAAGATGATAATCCAGCTGAGCTTCACTGAATAGTTGAATTGGCCAGAATACATCAATTTAACTGCCAGTTTACAAGCCCAGAAATGAATTCCAGCCTCTCTTAGGAAGAGAATAAACAGTTCAACCAAAGAAATGCAAACCTTGTTGGTGTGCCACATTGGACCAGTGTAAATCTCTCCCTTTCAAAAAAAATAAACAAGCACAAGTTAAATTGAATTAAAAACTTGTGATACCACTTAACACATACCATTCTTTTTAAAAAGAGAACCATTTTCCTCTGAAAAGATTTTACCGTAGTAGGCAGAAGAAATTTTAAACAGGTATATAGATAATACTCTATTTGGGCGGGGGTGGGGGGGTGGTGTGCTGAGTCTTCATTGCTGTGTACACTTCTCTGTAATTGTAGCAAGCAGGGGCTTCCTTCTAGTTTCAGTGCGTGGGCTTCTCCTTGCAGTGGCTTCTCTTACTGCAGAGCGCAGGCTCTAGGCACATGGGCTCAGTAGTCGTGGCTCCCAGGCTCTAAAGCACAGTCTCAACTGTTGTGGGGCATGGGCTTAGCTGCTCCATGGCATGTGGGATCTTCCCCAATTAAGGATTGAACCCACATCTTCTGAATTGGCAGGTGGATTCTTTACCGCTGAGCCACCAAGAAAGTCCTAGATAATATTCTTGTTTAAGCATCAGAAATAGGGAAGAGAAGTAGCAGAAAATGGATTGTGAAATGGAGGAGGAAAGCTCCTGAGCTGGAAAGACAGTGACAGGGACAAGTGAAGAATGAAAAGAAACTAAGTACACAATAAAAATTAAAATTTGTAATCACAGTATTCGTCTTATAAGAAATAGAGGCATTGAAATAGGAGACAAGCTGGAGAATCTCCCTGAAACTGCAGAGAAAATGGGTGAAGGTGGGGAAGTAATGAAAGAGAAGTTGCTGAATGTGGAAGACAGAGCTCCAGTCCAGGAAGCATAAATGAAGAATAATTAACAAATGGAGCTATTAACAAAAAGGTGCAATAAAACACAACATGATAGCAAACTGCTCTTATCCTTGGTGAATCGTAAGGACTCACTGAGTTCCAAGCAAAATAAGTAAGATACAACTTGATGAAAAATGAAACAGTTCCATTTAAAAAAAAAAAAGACTACAAGCATTTGACAAAACACAGCCACACAGGTATGCACGCAATCAGCCCTCATCCTATAAGCAGCCATTTACAACAAACAGTCAAAACTATTCCAGCCCTCTAGAAGTTTCTTCTCTGTAACATCAAAGGCCAAAGCCTTTGAAGAATTACTGATTCAACTGGGATATAATATGCCCAAGAGCAACAGAAAATTGCCCACCCTAGTTGTTGAAAGAACTTATAAAGACAAGGCAGCACATGACCAAAGTTAACAGGTCCTAAATCCTGGAGCCTATAAACGTTACCTCGTTGGGAAAAAGGATCTGTGCAAGATGTAGTTAAATCAAGGGTTTTGAGATGAGGAGATTATCGTGAGTTATCTTGATGGGCCCTGGATGCAATCATATATATCCTTATAAGAAGGGAGCAGAGGAGATTTTTATATGCACAGAGGAAAAGGTGATGTGAATACAGACAGACACAGAGATTGGAATGATGCAGCCTTAAGCCAAGGAATGCTGACAGCCACCAGAAATTGAAAAAAGCAAAGAACAGATTCTCCCCCAGAGACTGGAGGGAGTGCAGCCCTGCTGACACCTTGATCTTAGCAGGCTTGCTTGTGTGCTAAGTCGCTTCATCATGACCCCATGGACTGTAGCCCTCCAGGCTGCTCTGTCCATGGGGATTCTCCAGGCAAGAATACTGGGGTGGGTTGCCATACCCTCCTCCAGGGCTCTTCCCAACGCAGAAACTGAACCTGTGTTCCATATCTCCTGCATTGGCAAGTGGGTTCTTTACCACTGTCGCTACCTGAGAAGCCCTGATTTCAGCATAGAGGTACTGATTTCAGACCTCTGGCTTCCAGAACTGTGAAAGAACAAATTCTCATTAAGTCACCACATTTATGGTACTTTGTTGCAGCAGCCACAGGAGAAACTAAAGCAGATGTAATTTTTGGCCTACAGAGATGTGTAGGGAAAAACTATACTAAGAATTGAAGACCATGAAAGACGATATTTAATTTGAGTCTCTAGTCCCTGCTTGTATTATTAGTGGTTTGATAGTTGGAGGAAGTCAGAGAGGAAAGTAGTCTTTTTAGCTTTTTTGTCTTACATAAAGGAGAGTGAAATGTTATATTATTTTTCTTCAATTTGATAATTAGAAAGAATGCCAGTGTAGGGATAGTTCAGAGGTTAAAGCGTCTGCATGCAATGCAGGAGACCTGGGTTCGATCCCTGGGTTGGGAAGATCCCCTGGAGAAAGGCATGGCAACCCACTCCAGTATTCTTGCCTGGAGAGTCCCATGGACAGAGGAGCCTGTTGGGCTACAGTCCACAGGGTCGCAAAGAGTCGGACACGACTGAGCGACTTCACTTTCACTTTTCCTTTCATGCATCGGAGAAGGAACCCCATAGCAACCCCATAGATTGCAGCCTACCAGGTTCCTCCGTCCATGGGATTTTCCAGGAGAGAGTACTGGAGTGGGGTGCCATTGCCTTCACCATCCTCCAGTGCACCCTAAATCTGGCCAACAGAGCAGGGGAAGAGAAGGCATTAGGGAGTGGAACAAATTTGTTTACGAGTCAGCTCTTCCTCCATATCCCACTAACCAGAACACGTTTCCCAGCTCACCTAATTATAAGAGAGGTTGTGCCCAGGAGGAAGAAGAAACAAGAGTCAATGGACACATAACATCATCACTGCTTGAAGAACAAGCATATCGGTTCTGATAATGAGTCTAAATTCCCTTTTGTCTGACCACTGCACGGTGTGAGGTAGGAGAGATGGGAAGAGAAGAGGTGGTCCCTGGAGAGGCCAAGGCTTCAGGAGCTCAGGAATGGGAGGAGACAGTGGGAAACGAGTGAAGGACCAACCAAGAAGCAAGGTCAGGTGGGAGAGCAGGGTGTAAGGTTGAAATGCTGAGCTAAGAGTCTGCAAAAGGAGTGGGCGAACTGATGTGTGGGCATCCCAGAGGCCGGCCCCGAGGAGAGGGTAGCCAGGAAAAGGAAGCCTCTACAGTTACGTGTGGAGCGTTTGCTGACCAGCCTGTGGGCAGGGAGGGAGCTGTAAGGAGCCATGAGCTGGTCCCACAGGTTAAACTTCCATGTTGAAAGAAAAAGATTCTCAGGTTAGGTAAAGGAGAAAGATGCTGCTAAACAGAAGAAAAATAAAATACGTAAAATTTGAGGCAAAGGACTAGCCTGAAAACACACATAAATAAAGAAGTTGCTATATAACACGGGGAACCCAGACAGGTGCTGCCTACATATGGGGCTTTCCTAGTAGCTCAGTGGTAAAGTATCTGTCTGCTAATGCAGGAGACGCACAAACACACACACACACACATATAGACAGAATAATATGTGATCAAATGCTTAGTCCACAAGTATGCCAACAGTAGCAGATCTTTATGCACCAAATAACCTAACAAGATGGAGAAGGAAATGGCAACCCACTCCAGTATTCTTGCCTGGAAAACCCCACAGACAGAGGAGCCTGGTGGGCTACAGTCCATGGGGTCGCAAAGAGTCGGACACGACTGAGCGACTAACACTTTCACTTAAACCTAACAAGAAAACGTAAAGCAATATCTGTCAGGAAAACAGGAAGAAATTGACATTCATAGAAGACTTTAATGCATCTCTCTTAGTGGAGTCAATTAAGTAAATAGAACTAAACTGGAGTTTGTTTCAGGTGATTTTACCATTGTTTGATTTTATGCTATGTATCAGACAATGCTAGGTACTTTATGATAATGATGCTGCCATTTTACAGAGGAGGAAACTGAGGCTTTGCCAGGCCACTCAATTAATTCTCAAGTACTAGCAGTAAATGTCTGAACCCAAGTCTTTGACTCCATAGCTGCTTTGTTAGAGCCTCTTTAGAAAGCAGAGCTTCGTGTCATGGAAAACATTTCTTCCAAGAAGGACAAAGACACTCCAGCCCTCAAAGAATCCCTGATGCCTCCAGGGCAGGTTCTGGCTAATGATGGGCAGTCACGGAGCCTTCACGTACAGGGTGAGGATGACGAGAGAACAAGTGGTTCAAGGTTACTTGGCAAGGAAGAGTGAAACCCAAGGCAGTAGCTTAAGTGCGGCGTTTGTGCACAGCCCTGACCTCCCAGAACACCAGTCACGGCAGCTTCTTCAGTGACCTAAACCCCGTTCTTTCACTTAGGAAAATAACAAAAGAAGAATCTTTGTGTCTGCTGAAGACCAGCTGGCAGCAGGAAAGGAGGGCCTCTAATTTTGCTCTAGACACCAATGCATGCTTTGGGCTTTGGTCCGTCTTCTCAGTTTTTGCTCTTTGGATGGCACAATGCTTTAATTATTATTGTCTGCTATTATCATCATGGTTTAATTGTTGGTTTGCAGTGCCGTAGCTCAGAGGGGGGCATTTTATAAAACAAGTATTATTTTCTTATTGTAATTTCCAATGTCACTGAGGATAATTCAAGCTGCATTCTCATTTGGGGGCAGGAGTGATTTCTGACCCCCTTCCCCCCTGCAGCAGCTGTTCTTTCTCATGTTGTTTTCCCCTGATGATCCGTTGTTACGACTGTTCTTGGTGCAGCATCCACTGTGTTCACGCAGTGGTGATGACTTGAAAGCACCCGTAACCCTTTTTGTATTCTGGGGCTAGTCGGAAGGCAAGTGAAATCAACATAAAGATGCTATGATTTTTTTTTTAGTCTTTTCTAGTTTATGCATCTTTCTAATATGTGATGGATACAAATGATGGAGGTGGGAAGTACCCAAGAAACGCCCACTGCTTCAAGTTTCCTTCAGAAACTGAGAGCTGAAGACCAGACACGAGTTTGCCTGCAGACAGCATCTGAGGAGTGTAGCCTCCTACAATGACATTTCGATGCTCTCCTAGCTTCTGAGATGAAAGTTCTGGCAGTGGTTGAAGCTGAGTGTCATGAACCTTACCTACAAAGCCCAGGGAGAGTCTTAGTGGGAGACTGGTGGGCAGAGCTAAGGGAGTGAGGGTCAGGTGGGGACACCCTCACCTGGGGACCTGCTGTCAGGACACTGTGGTGGAAAGTGGGACTCTGTAGAAAGAAACCCCAGAACAGGCTTGGTCCTGCAGTCCTGGCACCCTGGAGTTATAAAGAGAGTGTCAGTCAATCGGAAATGCAGATCGAGCCCCAGAGAGAGAGCAAGCAGAGTTTCCAGGCAGCTCCCAGGGGAATGGGAAAGAGACCCACGGGGTTGGTGAGCTAAGCTGGTGTCGCCTATCAGGAAGGCCCAGGCTGCATGCCAGGCAGACTTAGAACACTGAGACCAACCCAAAGGCCTTCCTCTGGGGCAACAGGGCTCCCAGCTCCCTACCCCCAGCCCTACCCAGCACCGTGGAAACTCCTCTCTCCAGGACCCCAAGGGCCATGCCCGCCTTGCCTTCTTTCGCGGCTGGGATAGCATTGTCCTGCCCTGAGACTGTCTCCTCTCCTGGCTCCCCGGGATGCACCTTTTTCTGGTTTACCTTCTGCCTCCTCCACTCCTCATTCTTAGTCACCTTCATGGGTTTCTCTTCCTCTGTTCATCCTTAATGCACTGCGCCTCCAGAACTCCCTTCCCGGTGTGTGACTCACACTGCCTGCTCATTGGGTGGGCTTGTCCTAACCCAGAGCTTCAGGTCTCACCCACCTGCACTCATGTTCTCATCTTCCTAAAGAACCTGTGGTATCCTGGGTGTGCCCATCTCCCCGTCCATGTCCTTGAGCAGCCTCTCCTCTCTGCCTGACCATCCCCTCCTGGTCACAGTCCTTGACAGCCCCTTCATCTGGACACGTCCTGTTCAGCCTAGTTGTTCCCTCCTCCAGGAGCCTTGCCTCACCCCTCGGCCTGAGGTAGCGGCCTTCTCTTTGCCTATCTGTACCATAGTATTTATCGTACCACACTTAGGGGCAGAAACAAGCCAAGTTCTTGTCTGTATCACCAGTGCCTGGCATGTATCCGTACCCAGTACCTGCTATCCGTTGACTGGATGTGTGAATATTGGTCAGAAGACCTGTAGAGCTGTACTTGGAGAGTGTGAGGCCATGGCCGCAGTATCCATGTGTCTCCTGGTTTTAAGCAAAGTCAGCTCTGGCCCAGGATCTATGCAGTTTGGTCCTGACTCTTTGGTGGTGATAGGATGCCAAAGACATAGTTGTGAGATGGGGCTGGATCCAGGGGCTGGATATGGGCGGTAAAACCTGTAGTGAAATAGGAAGTATCTTCCTTAGCATATAGGATTTAAGCTGCCCCTCATCAAATGATACACACAGCAAGGACTGTGGGTGAGTTTGGCTGGACTGTGGGTGTCCCTGAATGCTGATGAGCCATTCATTCATCAGTTCAACCAAACCAGAAGCTTAGTGTAGATTAGGCTTGGTCCTGGGTACTAAGGGTACAGACGTGAAGGAGACACAACACAACAGTTAAGGAACTCAGTAAGACAGGTGAGTAAAACAGGCTGACTCTGATACTCAGGAGCATGTAGAGGAGCATCTCACCAGACTGGAGGATATGGAGAAGCCAATGGAAAAGCTCCTGAACTGGAGGTGGGATATCTACTAAGACGTGTTAGTCAGATGGTGTATTCGTTTACGAGGGCTGCTGTAACAAACTAAATGACAACAGAGATTTATTTTCTCACACTTCTAGAGCCTAGAAGTCCAAAACCAAGGAGTGCATCAGGTCACACTGCATCTGATAGCTCTAGAGAAGGATCTGTGTCATTTCCCAGGTCCTGGTAGTCAGCTGCCAGCAATCCTTGGCCTTCCTTGGCATGTGGACGCATCTCTCCGGTCTCTGCCTCCATCTTCACATGGTGTTCATCCCTCCATCTCCTCGATGCCTTTGTTTCCAAATCTCCCTCTCCTTTCTCTTAGAAAGGCGTCAGGCACTGGACTCAGGACCCATGCTACTCCAGATCTTAACTTGATGACATTTACAAAGACCCTATTTCCCAATAAGGTTATATTCACAGGAACGGGGGGTTAGGACTTGAACAGGTCTTTTGGTGGGAGACCATGCAAGCCACTGCAGGTGGTGTGAGGGCACATGCAGATGTTGGAAACATCTGGGCAGAGGGAAGTCCCCAGAGCCAGAGGAGGAAAAGAAATGCATGAAGACTGAGAGGAAGAGGAGGAGGCAGTTATCCCCTAGGAAACCTGTCTATATTCTATAGGCAAAGGTGAATGACTGGTCAGATACGCAGTTCAGAAAAATCAGCTGGCCCTGGTGGAAAAGGTGGACTGAAAGGGAGGGAAAGAGTCTGGGTGCAGTAAGACCAATTACTAGCTTGTCTGTGTCTGCCTCTGTAACACCCTTCTCTCTCTCTCCCAATCATCTTCCTGTCTCACTCTCCTTGTGCTTTGCTTTTCTTTCTCCAAAACCGCTTCAAAGACATCTCCTCCTTGAAGTTTTCCTTGCCTCTCTCAATTAGGAGAAGACAATGAAAGGCCTTTGGTGCCAGACAGACGTGGTTTGAATACCACCTCTGACCCTATGAGCTCTCCGATGCACCCCTGGCCCCCAGCAAGTCATCCCAGTTAACCCCTAGGGACTCTAGTTCCCTCCTCAGCAAGACAGCCAAAAAGAGGCTCCAGTGTACAGGCTTGTCATGAGCATGTCAGACAATAGGCACAAAGTACTTGGCACATAGATTTCCAGCACGGGATCAGTTCTCTTCTTCCTCCGGTTATTTCGATGGCACTTTATTTATCACACGCGCTTAGCAGTTCCTGCATGTATTATTATGTTGTGTGCATCTCTTTCAATAAACAGGGGCAGCTTCCAGGGCAAAGACACAGCCTTCCACGTTTCGGCAGCTCTCGGCCCAGAGCGTGATGTGCACACCCCTCCCTCTTCCGTGCCGGGTGTTGTGTCTGAGGCCCAAAGAAACAAGTGCACAAAATGCGCAAGGCGTCAAGATGAAAGATCATCTTCCCACAGCTTGGTGGCGTGGGATCCCCAGACAACTTTCAATATGGAAGAAGCCAGAAGGAGACCGGATGGTCACCTGCAGGGGGGCTGCTTAGGCAAACCCAAATGTCTGCTTGGGTCCAGAAGTACCCTTACCAATGACAACCTCTAATTAGCATTTTATTAAACTTGGTTTCTGTGGGATGAAAAATGTCTTCAATAAGAGTCTTAATACACGCGGTTGGCTTGGCAAAGCCCTGACTGGCTTCAAGGATGTATCATGAAGGAGGTCACCAGCACCCGGAGTAGTCGCTGAGCTCATTTCCCTGCATCTGATGTTGCCCTTACCAGGCTGTTATTTGGCCACAGGAGTGATCTTCAAATGAGAATGGGACCTTGGAAGGCCTCAGCTTAAATCCTTCCGTGACATTCCTTCATCCATTGAGTAAAATCTACCATTTTCTCTAACCCACAGGCCCCGGCAGACCTGGCCTCTGCCTGCCTCTCCTGGGCCAGGGACAGCCCTGATGGCCTTCCTGCTGCTCTGATGCTCCAAGCGGCTCCCCTTTCGGAGCCTTTGCTCAGGCTGCCCTTTATCCGCTAAAAGCATCCTCCCACCTCTTGCCCTGTCCAGCTTGTCACGTGGCTGCCTCCCTTTGAGCCTTTCCTCTTCCTTAAATGTCACTTCCTTGGAGAGGTCTTCCTGGCCAGTCTGTCTAACCCGATCACTAACTCAGTGCTCTGCTGTTGCCTCCATTCCATGTGCCATCAGCCGTTCTGATGGGGTTGTGTGTGTGAGGGAGGATTGCCCATTTCCAGAGACAAGTGGCAGAGGGCACCCTGTCTGTCCTCTTCCCCTTTATCTTCCAGCACCCAGCATCCAGGAGGTGTTTACATAAACAAAGGCAGTGAGAGGTCTGGAACTTCAGTTTCTCTCCTCTCCGTTGCCAAGCAGCGTGGCTTCTGCTTGCAGAGGATCTCAGGCTCCTCCTTCATCTCAGGTCTCCTCCTCTCACCTCTGTTGACCTCATCAATGCCAAGCCTTTGACTTTGTCTGATTATCGGACCCGTTAAGCTGAATGCAGTGAACTGGCACTTTTAATTCCAGGTCTTGCATATCAGCCCCTTAACCTTATGTTTGGCTCACATGTAAACTATTGATCACTGACGGGGCCAGGCCTGGCTCTTGGCACCACCTCTTCCTTCTGAAGGTGCAGGTAGTGTTGTCGGGGGCAAGAGAGGAAGTGCCAAGGTCTGACCTGGACTGTAATTATACAATGTGGTTCTGACTTGCTCTCTGACCAGCCCTTGACCTTGAGCGAGTTATTTAATTTCTCTGAACCTCTGTATTCTCATTTTCAAGGAGGACAGTGATGCTACCTACAAACTAAAGATGCCCGTGAGGACTAGGTGGGATCAGCTGAAACTGCCCTGTACACAGTGGCTGTTGTATAAATATGTTTTCTTTCATTTCTGCTTAGTCTCCATAGTCTCTCTTTTCACCCGTCCCATCAATCTGGCCCCCCTGAGGCTTCATTTATTGATTCTTCAATTCACTCACTCATTCATTCCATTATTCACCCTCAGGGACCTCAGTCGGTCTCTAACCAGAAGAGGATTAAACCCAAACTCTGTCAGCTAATCCTGAGGTCCCTCTAAATCCAGCTCTGTCCCCATGACATCCTCACCGCCCTGGAAGTCTGGTGTGGGAGTCTCCGTTCTTCCCAGGCACTTTAACCTCCCCTTTCATGCCACCCAGACTTCTAGCCTCATCTTCTCCTCCATCCCCTGACATGCCTGGTCCATGAGCACCTCTCTTCCCTGAGAGCACGTGCAGCGATACCACAAAGCCACCCCACGGTCTGCCCCGGTGGGTGGTCCTCGATTTCCCAGTGCATCACGGACCAGGGAGGAAGCAGAGAAGCCAGGAGCAGCTTAGTACAGCAGGGAGGACACTTGTTTGCTCGCTTGCTGGGGCTCTCCTTCCCCACTTCAGTCAAGTGTGGGGCCCCAGTCTGCCGCCCTGTTGCCTGTGAAATACCTCGAAGAGAAGCCCCTCTGTTTTCATCAGAAGCCCTTGGAGGGAAGGCCTGCCAGGGGGTCTAGAACATGGCCATTGAAGAAACCCCTGCAGCTCTGATACTGAAGAAGCTCCACTTGTACCTATAAAAGGGTCTGTCTAGGAAATCCAAGAACTTAGCTTGAATCCTGCTGGAACTTTACTGGTGACTGAAAGCAAGAAATACGCACACATATGCAACAATAAATACGTAACTGGTAATTAAATTCCACTCACAGTGGAGCTGAAAACTAAAAAAAATGAATTTAAGAGGAAAAGTACAAAGAGGAAAACCATGAAACCTTACCAGAAGACATAAACTAAGCCGTAAATAAGTTAAGGCATCTACAGTGTTCTCGGCTGGGGAAAAAAGGTAAAGATATGTTTGCCCAAATCCATCAATAAATGTGTGCAGTTTCAAGTGTAGTATCCATGGGATTGGGAGGAACTTGAAAGGGTAAATTTGGGAAATTAGCTAAGAAATGTGGCAGGGGGAAATATGAAGGGGAGCTTGCTCTGTAAGAATTATCAAAATATGAGACTGAAAACTGAGGTCAGCCGAGTACTGCGCTCTGGGTATCTCAAGGTGAATTCTGTCCCGGCCAAGGATGGAGTCCAGGCATGGAGAAGGGTCTAGCCTCAGACCCCATGGCCAAGGTTTCAGACCCACTGAGAGAGAGAGCCCGGATTGCGCAGCCACAGGCGTTCTTCACTCAGGTGCTCGTGAGCATCACTGGCAGAGTCAGACCTAGCCCCGGCAGCGGGGCTCACATGGTGAACGGGGCGTGGCCCCACACTCGGAAAGTCCTGTTCTTGTTGGGGAGGGGGTGGTGAACAAATCAGTAAACTAAGGTCAGACTGTAACAAATACTCAGAGAGAAGTAAGCTGAGCATCTAGGTAGAATGTGGAAGAAGCTGCTTTGGGTAGGTAGCCCATTTGGGAAAATCATGAACCTATAACCCCTGAAAAGTTAAACTATACAAGTTCTGAGAAAATATTAAAGTTTTGCTTTTTAATCATTGGGAGAAGAAGAGGGTTTGCCCAAGCCTATCATGACATTCAATATCCTTAAGGGAAAATATTAACATACTTGATTACATAGAATGAGTAACTCCTATACCAAAAAGGACACCACAAGCAAAATTTAAAGGAAAAGGGACACCA
Organism: Cervus canadensis; assembly: GCF_019320065.1. Lineage (NCBI taxonomy): Eukaryota > Metazoa > Chordata > Mammalia > Artiodactyla > Cervidae > Cervus > Cervus canadensis. Next base: position 106,624,184 of record NC_057387.1, read on the forward strand.
GATGCTAGGAAAAAATGTTAGCAGCAAATATATAAAAAGGAATATATGTATATAAGGATAATAAATATTTAAAAATTATAATGTAAAAAAAAAAAATAAAAAATAAAAATTATAATGTGTGAACAGAATTTATAAAGACAAATAACTCAATTAAGATGGATAAGAGGTGTGAATATATACAAATGACCAATAAATATATGCAAAGATATGCAACCTTACTAAATTATCTAAATTTAAAACTCTAGTGCAATTCCATTTCAGTTTAGCAGATGGGCAAGTATTTTAATATAGAATATATTTACATTGTAATATCTGATGTTAGTAAGGTGAAGTTTAGAGAGAAGAGTCATATGAATGCTGTTCAGTGGTAATGTAAGTTGACACAATTACTTAGAATAATTTATCAGGTTTTATCAATAATTTTAAATATATACCTATTCACACCCAAATTATTCCTACAATTCAACTGAAATCTTAACATAAATGAAAAACACTACATAAAGATGGGTATGTTCCTTGCAGTATTATATGAAATAGTGAAAGATAGGCATATACCTTTCTATAGGAAAAAAATGAAGTAGATGTAGCTCTCTATTATACAGTATTAAGTGAAGAAAGTTACATAAACTATGTAAAATATAGTCCCCGTGGTGGGGGGATGTATGTGTGCACATTGAAAAAAATCTGGAAGAATGTACAGCAAACCTAAAATCAAGTGGAAAGTTCTAGAGAACAGATTAGTCGATGTGAGACTTTTTTAAAATTCAGGTCATCTGTATATTGTTGGCATTTTTCTGCCTCAAGCATGTCTTATTTTTATAATTTTAAAAGACATTTTTAAACAGATATAGTGATAAGTGGAGAGAATCCCTGGTGACTCGGTGAAAAAGAATCCATAAGCGAATGCAGGAGACCCGGGTTCAATCCCTGGGTTGGGAAGATCCTCTGGAAAAGGAAATAGCAACCCACTCCAGTACTCTTGCCTGGAAAATCCCATGGACGGAGGAGCCTGGTAGGCTGCAGTCCATGGGGTCGCAAAGAGTCAGACATGACTGAGCGACTTCACTTTCCCTTTTCACTTTCATGAACTGGAGAAGGAAATGACAACCCCCTCCAGTGTTCTTGCCTGGAGAATCCCAGGGACGGGCAAGCCTGTTGGGCTGCCGTCTATGGGGTCGCACAGAGTCGGACACGACTGAAGTAACTTAGCAGCAGCAGCAGCAGCCAGTATTCTTGCCTGGGAAATCCCATGGACAGAGGAGCCTGGCAGGACTGTAGCCCAAGTCAGACACAAGAGTGAGACACAACTGACGCAAGAGTCTGACGCAAGAGTCAGACACAGCTTAGCAGCCAGACCACCAACACTGATAAATGGATTGGATCCTGGAACAGAAGAAGGACCTCAGTGGCAACACTGGTGAGGTCCAGATCAAGTCTGGAGTTGAGTTCATAGTAACGTACCTATGTTGCTTTCTCAGTTGTGACAGATGTACACAGGGAAATGTCAGATGTTAAAAATGGCAGAGGTGGTGAGGGGTCTGTAAGAATTCTCTGTATTATCTTTGCAACTTTTTTGTAAGTCTAAAATTATTCAAAAATTTTAAAAAAATGCTGATTAGGGGAGAGAAAGAGAGACAGGCTGGTATCCAAGTTTTACTCTGGGACACAAAGATGTAGGCTCACCCTTGCCCCCACTGCATCTGGACCAGCTTCCCAAAGATGCTAACGTTACCTATGACCTTTGCTCCCCACCATACACTTTTTTTAAGACTTAGATTTTTAGATCAGGTTTAGGCTTCCAGGTGGATTGAGTGGTAAAGAATCTCCCTGCCAATGCAAGAGCCACAGGAGATGAAAGTTCAACCCCTGGGTCAGGAAGATCCCATGGAGGAGGAAGTGGCACCCACTCCAGTATTCTTGCTCAGAGAATCCCATAGACAGAAGAGCTTAGTGGGCTACAGTCCATGGGGCCGCAAAGAGTCAGGCAGGACCGAGCAACTGAGCATGCACAGGTTCACTGAAAAACTGAGAGGAACGTACAGAGATTTCCCATTGACCCTCTGCCACACACATGCACAGCTTCTCCCGTTATCAGTATCCCCATCAAAGTGGTACATTTGTTACAATTGATGAACCTACACTGACACATCATTATCACCCAAAGTCCATCATTGACATTAGGGTTCACTCTTCATACCCATTATTCCAAAGGTTTGAACAAATGTGTAATGATATGTATCCACTATTATAGTATCATAAGAGTATTTCCACTGCTCTAAAAATCCTCTGGCTCACCAGTTCTTCCCCTCTCCCTGACCTAGCCTCTGGCAATCACTGATCTTTTTGCTATTTCCATAGTTTTGCCTTTTTCAGTGTATGCTATATTTGGAATCATACAATATGTAGCCTTTTCAGAATGGCTTCTTTCACCTAGTAACATGCATTTAAGGTTCCTCTATGTCTTTTCATGGATTAATAGCTCATATCTTTTTAGGGCTGAAAAATATTCTGTTGTCTGGGTTACCATAGTTTATTTATCCATTTACCTACTGAAGGACATCCTGGTTGCTTCCAAGTTTTGGCAGTTGTGAATAAAGCTGTTCCAACAACAGGGTGAAGCGTTTTGTGTAGAAATCAATTTTCAACTCCTTTGGGTAAATACTGCAGGACCCAATACAATCCAGAGATCATATGGTTAAGAGTATGCTTAGTTTTGTAAGAAACCGCCAAACTGTCGTCCCACGAGGCTGTACCGTTTTGTCTTGCCACCGGCAATGATGAGAGTCCCCATTGCCCCACACCCTCATCAGCTTTTGGTACTGTCAGTATTCTGGATTCTAGACATTCTAATAGGTGTGTAGGGGTATCTTACTTCCTTTTTTTCTCATTTGCCTTTTTCAATGACATATGATGTGGAACATCTTTTCGTATGCTTCTTTGCCATTTTTATTAGTATATCTTCTTTGGTGAGGTATCTGGTAAGGTTTAGCCCATTTTTAATCACATTATTTGTTTTCTTACTGTTAAGTTTTATACATTTGACTCTCCATGTCTACATATTCAGGATCCACAGATTCAACCAACCTCAAATGGAAAATATGCTAAAAAAAAAAAAAAATCCAGAAAGTTCCAAAATGCAAACTTGAATTTGCTCTGCACAGGCAACTATTTACATGGCATTTACATTGTATTTACAACTATTTACATAGCATTTACATTGTATTAAGTATTGCAAGTAATCGAAAAGTTATTCAAAGCACACAAGAGGATGTTCTATGCAAATACTAGGCCATTCTGTATGAAGAACTTGAGCATCCTGGGATTTTAGCATCTTGTTATCTTTTGCAGAACAGCAATGTTTAATTTTAATGAAGTCTACCTTATCACTTGCCTTCTTCATGGATCTTGTCTTTGGTATTATATCTAATATTATATCACTATAATCGAGGTCATCTGAGTCTTCTCCTTTGTGAAAATCTTCTTCACATAGGAGAAATGTGAAGAAATGTGAAGAAAATGTGATCTTCTCCGAGTTTTATAATTTTACATTTACATTTAGGTCTGTAATCTATTTGAGTTCATTTTTGTGGAGGGTATAAAGTCTGTGTGTAGATTCATTTTTACATGTGGATGTCCAATAGTTCCAGCACCATGTGTTGAAAAGGCTCTCTGTGCTCCATTGTATTACCTTTGCTCCTTTGTTAAGGATCAGTTAACTGTATTAATATGGGTCTATTTCTGGACTTTTGATCTATTTGTCTATTATATCACTGATATCACACTGTCTTGATTAATGTAGCTTGCTAGTAAGTCTTGACGTCAAGTAGTGTCAGTTCTCCAGACCTGTCCTTCAATACTGTGTTGGCTCTCACAGGTATTTTGCTCCCCATATAAACTTTAAAGTCAGTTTGTCAATATCCACAAACAACTTGCTGGGATTTTGACCGAATATTTGTTTTTTCCATATATCCTTTATCCCCAAACTTTGCCTTCTCAGCATCCCTTTCCAGACTAGACTCAGAAGTGAGGTCTGGGGACTGCTGTGTAGAGTTGAGGAGGTGGCAACAGGAGGTTCCATAATAATAAACAAGATGCACAAAATCTAGCCTTCCTCACTCTTGTCCCCATTTCTAGTGACCCCAGTGGGCAGAGCAGTCAAGATGGAAGTTGAGAGCATAACTGCCAGACATCACTTCCTATTCCTTCCTGCAAGTCATTCTTCGGTGTATGACTTGCCGTGACCGGAAACCACTGGAAGGAAGGGGCTGAGCCCTGCGTGACCACCTGCCTCTTCTCCCCACGCAGGCTCCACTTCCTGGTGTTCGACACAGAGGAGGTCCACGACGTCCTGCGCATCTGGGACGGGCCGGTGGAGAGCGGGGTCCTGCTAAAGGAGCTCAGCGGCCCGGCCCTGCCCAAGGACCTCCACAGCACCTTCAACTCCGTCGTTCTTCAGTTCAGCACCGACTTCTTCACCAGCAAGCAGGGCTTCGCCATTCAGTTCTCAGGTCTGTGTCCACCCTCCACCACCCGCCTGCATCAGTCCTGCCTCAACCCCCCCGCCCCCTCCCTCAAGTCCCCTCTTTCCTTCATCTCTCCACTCGGGTAAAGATGTTTGTTGAGGATCTGCTCTGTGCCTGGTTTATGGGCAACGCTGGTACTAACATCCGTGCTGAGCTTACTCTAAAGGAGGAGACAGGCAGGTGAATAGACACTGACATGCAAATCTACGAGTATGTGGAGAGAGGAGTGTGAACTGTTATGGTCACCTTGGAGCATCAAGGAAGATGTTCCAGGAAAGACAATGCTCAAGCGCTGACCTAAACGATGAGTAGAAGTTACAGAAAAACAGTATTTCAGGGAGGGCATGGTCAGTGATGACGTGGGCTTAGAGTTGTCATGGAATTGGACATGCAGGATTCCTGGGGCCTTATTATATGAGTAAGAGAGAAAAGGGCATCTTGGGTGTGAAGGGCATGTGAAGAGGTGCAGAGGCAGGGTCATGGACTCCAGATGTAGAGGGCTGTCCTTGGCTGAAACCTGGAGTGTGTGGAGGGAGGCAGGGCAGGAACAAGCTGGCAGTGGTTTGGGGCACAATCACGGAAGAACTGATCTGACACATCACACACGCTGATTCTTAGTTTAGTGCAGGTCTCAGTAAGGACTGGGAGCCAAATATGAGTAATCTAAATTCAATTACTTATGTACTGTGGTGGCCAAGTATGGGGGAGCATCACAGAGAGCTACCAAAAACGGGCAGCGCTCAGACATCCAAGTCCTGATATAAACGCGCATCTATGATGGTCCTGCCTCTCCTGCGATGCATCATCTCATATCCTCTGAATTGCCTCTTGCATCACTCATCTCCCTGCACGGGTGACTCTGCCTCTGTCTACGCTTATGTTTAATATACAGCAGCTGTCTCATTACCATCTCCTTACCCCACGGTGGGTGTGAGGGGTGGTTTCCATGGTGATGGCCAGAGCAAGGCTGTGTGGCACCTGGGCCGTGGCTCTGCCTCCACTTTCTCACCTGGTAGATAGATCAGGTATATCTGGGTATATCTCTAGCACCAGTAAGGCTGTAACAGCATTTCAGAGCCTACTTCCAGCTGTTTTGGGCATCTGTCTTCTCCATGGAGACCAGCATTTAGCAGTGTGGGGTGGGAGGCTGGCACACATGAGGGTCTCCAGGGCCATGTTTTTATGTACTCAGTAACTTGCCCGCTTAACATTCACACCGGCTGCCAGCCTCATGAGAAATAGCTCCTTGTGGGATTCACTGGGGGTCTTCTTACTGGAAAGCCGGCACCCACTTAGCCATGGAGAGGGCCCCTAGTGATCACCCAGTAACACTGAACTGACCCAAGATTAGAGTCTCACTGTGGGGCCGCAAGAGTCATTTTAGATAAGCATTTCCCGACATCTGTCGCCATGAGGTCCATGGGCAGTTCACTGGTAGTGCGGGAAAAGGAAATCTGCCTGATCAAATTATGTCAGGAAGGTGCTTAGGTTGAGGCAGACCTAAAGAGATTATCTGTAATTTGGAGCCTCCGAGAACATCTGTTCTGCTAATGCAGATGAATTCGGAAAGTGTTGGGCAGGTCACAGTTCTCAAACATATTTTATCATGGGTGACTTTTTCCAAGGCTATCTCAAAAGATTAGCATTTCATGAAACAAACTTTTGGAGATTGCTGGTATACGCCATAGAAAGCTCTCCCAGCAGTAAGGAGAGTGGAATGCTAAAGAGACAGCTCAGTCCATTCACTGGGGAAAGGAGAATTAGGAATAATTAAGCCAGATATGTATTTTCTCTGTGTTGAAGCTGATGGGTACGGTTTTATAAAAGGCCCATCATTGCACTGGCGAATTTCCCCCACAGATTTGCAATATCTGACCTGCAGTGTGTCTTCAGGCTTGCCACGTGGGCCAGAGTCCCTGGGCGGTCCCGTGAGCCGTGCCTTCACCCAGCAGCTCCAGCTACTTTCCCACACACTGCTCAGCTCAGAGACACCCTCTTCCTCCTTCAAGGCTCATCTCAGATGCCACTTCTTCCTAAGCTCCCCACTCAGAATAGACGGCTGTCGCTACCGTTACCACCAGCACTTCTGTTTCTTCAGCACATTGCCGATTCTAGGCCCTCAGCCTTGCCTGGGACCTGGCCACCTACTTGCCAGCACACAGGACGCTCTTAGGGGTGGGGGCCGCCTTGTGTCCCCATCAGACTCCTGAAGCAGGAGCCCACTCACTACCCAGTGGACCACTAGGTACATGAAGACATGAACAAATGGATGGTTTTCTCTTAACACAGGATTTCCTTGGGCAATTCACCCTGAGTACCACTTAGGTCCACAAAGAGAGGAGTGGGAGAACTACCTGGTCTAGGCTCCAGGAAGGCCGTGCCAACCTGGCCTGGCGTGCTGGTATACCCGAGGTTTGGGAAAGGTCACCTTCCCTGTTGCTGTCATCACTTAGCAAATACCAGCACTGCTCTAGGGAAGAGGGAACGGCTAACCCCACGTTAACGTTATCGTGTGTGTTTGACAGGGGATTGTACAGAAATGCCAGGGACGATTAGTACAGGCTTGGCTTTATTGAGTAAACACGACTGTGTAACATCTAACATCCTGTCTGCACCACATGGATCCAATCTCTCCCTGGGGGCTTTGCTGAGCAGCTCACATTCAGGAGCATTAAAGGGAGAATGAAGAAAAGGTGAGAGGGAGCCCTGAAGGAGAGGCACACGTAATCACGTCCACCTATAGAGCCAGCACCACCCTAAACTCTCTGCGACATTATCTCTTATAATTTTCCCAAAACCCATAAAGCACAGGCATCATTATTAATCCATGCTGCAGATGTGGGCTGTGGGGCCCAGAGAGGTTTCTCATTCAAGGTCATATAGAGTTAATAAGTAGAAGAGCCTGGGTCAAAATCCCTGTGTCTGATTCCCAAACCTAGGCCCTTAATCATCGCACTCCATTGCCTCCCCTGTATGGTCAGAACAGTGAGCTGTTTTTCTCCCAGAGAATCATTTACATGTATATGCTGTAAAGCTGGAGTTGAAAGCTAAGTCTGCTTTTAATTGGGAAGGGAGAAGATTGGTTCTTGTTTGACTTTATAAATAAATTCAGTAAGTGTCTGATGGTGACGGTTTGTTCATTTATTTATTCACCCAAGAAATATTTACTGAACACCACTGTGTGCCGGGTACCACTCTAGGCCCTGGAGATACAGCTGAAAGCAAAACAGCCAAGGTCTCTGTTCCCATAGTAATGCACAAGTGATCTACAATATAGAGGAAAACACGTGAACTAGCAAGATGATTACAGGTTGTGCTATGAAGGGAACACAACACGGTGATGTGACAAATTTGATGGAAAGGGGTTAAAGGGTAAGCCCAGAAGAAGGTGATCAAAGAAGCCTGTCTGAGGAGAGGATGTTGGAGCTGAAAACTGAATGACAAGACAGAGCCGGCATAGAAAGATCTGTGGCAAGAGTGTTCCCAGGCAGCAGGGGCAGCAGGTGCAAAGGCCCTGGGGGCAGGGATGTGGGGGAGAGACGGCCCTGAGCTGGCTGTGCTGAAAGGAGACTTTACAACTGTGGCTGAAACATAGCGATAGCAGATCATTGAGGGTGTTAACGATTAAAGCTGGATCCAAGCAAAGGATAGGTTTTAATATGTGCTTTCAAAAGAGGAGACTTTAAGGTACCATAAACCAGGAGTCGGCAAGTTTTTTCTGTATAAGTCCAGGTAGTAAATATTTCAGGCTTTGTGGACCACGTGATCTCTGTCATAACAACTCAACTCTGTCATCAGAGCATGAAACCAGCCGTAGACAACTTGTTTACAAGTGAGCACCCCTGTGTTTCAGTAACACTTTGTTTGCAAGGACAGGCATGCAGCCAGATTTTGCTGTGGGCCTTGGTTTGTTTTATACTGTCTTAGGCATTACCTGGTATAAGGAATTAGGTACTCCAACTCCAGGACCTGTCCATGCAATCCTAAATCTTATAATTAGTGATATCAGTGTCTGCAGTTGCCCTGGGCTTTTGCACCGAGTAATAGAGGAGAGTGGATACATATCCCCAGGAGATCTAGAGGATGTAGAAAGCATAAAATCTCTCTAAGGCCTCCTGGTTTGCTTAACAACTAACGTGGGAACTACCCTGGAGGCCCAGTGGTTAGTTCAGATTTTGCCTACCAATACAGGGGGTGTGGGTTCGACCCCTGATCCAGGAGCTAAAATCCCACATGCCTCATGGCTGAAAAGCATAAAACAGAAGCAGCATTGTGACAGATTCAATAAAGACTTTAAAAAATGGTCCACATTTTTAGAATCTTTTTTTAAAAAATAACTACTGTGAATTTTACATTTTATTCCATAATAAATTCATTTGCTTTAGTGTAAAAGTTATTTTCCCAGAATTTCTGAGAAAAATTGACCCTCCAAGTCAATGACTGTATTGATTCTGTGTCCCCCAGAGTCTCCTATTTCCAGGGCCTGCCGAGCACAATCTATGCACCATGACACAGGCGGGGACCCTGGAGGAAGCTGGGGTTGATGCAGCTGCCCCAGAACCCTTTCTCTGGACTTCGTCTCATACCCTTTCCTTTGGCGTGTTTTCTCACCTGCATTTTGTCCATTTATTCAGTCATGCTTTTATTCATTTGTTCCTCCTTTCCATCATTTATTTGATGTTTGCTTTTAGAATAAACGGGCCTCTCTATATTACACTGTCTGATATTAGGCTACAAATATCTTCCCAAATTCCTAGGTTTATTGAATTTTTAAAACATCCCAGCTAGTAATGTTTATTTTGAACTCCACCATGCCACTCGCTGTCAACACCAGATTTGTCTCTGTTTCAGTCTGATGAGTTGTGGGTTGGTTGCCATGCAAGGGAGAATATGACCTTCATCTGACCTTAGTAACTCCAGCATCTGCTCAGCCACCACTCAGCATGCAGGCAGGCCAACTCCCAAACTCCCTGGCAGACCTTTCTGATTGCATATTGGAGTTTATTCTTAATTACCTTGTCACTCCCTCATATGGATCATGTTAGCGATATTTTGCAGAATTGGAAAGCTCTCTGTAACAAGGCTTGTGCCGTTAAATCAAATTGAACTCAGTTCTACTATCATAGCAGGGCAGTCATGCTTAACTGTAGTATAGTATCTCATGGTAGATGGATGACCGTGATGCTGATGGTACGGGTAGAACAGGTGACGGTCAGGAGCAGGGGTGGAGGTGGTGACAGGAACGGGCGTGAAAACAAAGGTGACGGCACGGCTGCTGCAGCTGCTGATGCTGACAGGAGGTGATGGAGATTCCGGCAGAGACCTTGGTGATGGAGATGGTGACGTCAGTGAGCGTGGTGAGCCGGGAGCCTCACTGTCTGGCAGACACCTAGGCAACCCCACTTTCTCCTCTGTTTTCTTATCCCAGTGTCCACGGCAACATCCTGCAATGACCCCGGGGTTCCCCAGAATGGCAGCCGGAGTGGCAACAGCTGGGAAGCCGGCGACTCCACGGTGTTCCAGTGTGACCCCGGCTACGCGCTGCAGGGAAGCGCGGAGATCAGCTGTGTGAAGATCGAGAACAGATTCTTCTGGCAGCCCAGCCCGCCGACCTGCATCGGTACAGAGCAACTGCAATGTGACCCCCGCTCTCTGGTCCCAGCACTTGTATTCTCCAGGTCTCCCAGCCCCTTAAGTGGCAGCTGCATTTGGAGTCTGTCCAGCAGAGTCAGAAGAGCTGAAAGTCGCAGGAACCTCCACGCTTACTCTGCTTTGCCGGCACATGTACACACACACACACACACACACTCACACACACACACACGCACACACTCACACACACACACACACACACACACACACACAGTCATACCCTCACACTCTGTGTCTGTCCATGTGCTCCGTGTGCTAAGTCACTTCAGTCGTGTCCTGCTCTTTGTGACCTTATGGACTGCAGCCCGCCAGGCTCCTCTGCCCATGGGATTCTCCAGGCAAGAATACTGGAGTGGGTTGCCGTGCCCTCCTCCGGGGGATCTCAGCCACCCAGGGATCAAACCTTGTGTCTCCTGCATTTGCAGGCAGGTTCTTTACCGCTGGGCTTCCCTGGTGGCTCAGAGGTTAAAGCGTCTGCCTCCAATGCGGGAGACCTGGGTTCGATCCCTGGGTTGGGAAGATTCCCCTGGAGAAGGAAATGGTAACCCACTCCAGTGTTCTTGCCTGGAGAATCCCATGGACGGAGGAGCCTGGTGGGCTACAGTCCACGGGGTCACAAAGAGTAGGACATGACTGAGCGACTTCACTTACTTCTTTACCACTAATGCCACGTGGGAAGCCCTACTCACACTCTACACACTACAGATTCTTTCCACTTCAAAATAGTCCCCAAGTTTTCTGTTTGTCCCTTTTCTCCTGGCCCAGTCCATATAGACTGGGAGGAGGACCATGGGTCACCTCGGGTAACCAGGGTCCGCGGGTTTTGAAATGACCCTTCTATTACCTGAAGTGCTGGGAGGGCGCTCGCAGGCCTGGATGTAAAAGGAAGACCTTTGCTCTTCTTCACAAGCAAATGAATCTGGCTTTTGGTTCCCCAGCTCTGTCCTTAGTCCTTAGATTTCCCTGCTTGACGGATGAAGAAGTGGAGGGTCTGCAATGTGTCCATGGTCACGTAGCTCATGCAGGTTGGGGCCTGAGTCATCAGTCCTGCTCTCTGGCTCCTGAAGGCTGGGAGGAGGAAGGAACTTAAAAGGAGAGGAGGACAGGAAAGAAAGAGAAATCAATGAAACAGACATTCCAGGGCTCAGGTCCACATGGCTCTTTCCCTCAGGCAAAATACAGAGTGTAGTTCTGTACTGTGTCAGCAATGGATGGCAGAAGAGACCAGGAGTCCTGGGGTCCGTGCTGGACCTTTCCTCAGCAGCCTCACTTAGCTTTCCCTGCAGCTCTCTGTAATGAGCACCATCCCGTCATCTTACAGTAGAGGCATCTGAAACTTGGGAACTTTGAATATCTTGTCTCAAATCACAGAGCCAGGATACGGCAGCACCAAGAGTCACCCCCACGTCAGCCTGAACGCGACGCCTTTCATGCGCCTGACTCCCACCCCAGAGATGGTTTCCGGGGATGTCCTGAGATGCCCACCCCGGTGACGCCCAGCCCCCTCTTTGCATGCAGGCTCAGTGGGAGGTGCTGTCCCGGCAGCTGAGGACTGGCCTTTGCTCTTTGGGCCCCGAGGCCTGGCGCTGAGTGCTGACCCTTGGGGGCAGTGAGGACTCACGTGGGTGTGTGTGGTAGGAGCTCAGTGCAAGTGCCGCGGACAGGAAGGCGAGGCCTGGGTTTCAGAGCCCACTCGCTTGTCAACTGCAGCTGTGACCCGCCAAGAGAGCAGAGGATATTGAGGAAGACAGGTCACAGGGGGAGTCCTGGGCTTTGCTGTTTACTAGTTCAGTGGCTGCGGGGAAATTGCTTCAACTCTCTGACGCTCGGTCTCCTCATGTGTAAAGTGAAGGTAAACGTACTTACCTCGTGGCGTTGTGGGGTGAGACCACTAACTCTGACCTCAAGAAATATTCACGTCTCTCCGTCTGTCCTCTCTCCTGCCTTGCCTTCTTTGTTGGCTTCTTTCACATTTTTTGGACTCCCTTCCCTTCCCTGAACCAGACTTCTATCTGGTGGAGGGAATTCTAGTGAGGGGTGGGGGATCAGGGGGTCAGATGACCTCTGAGGCGCCGTCCAAATTCAGCCTTGTCTCAGGCTGGGATTCCTTCAGTTTGTCGTATGGAAAAGCAGGTCCTATCACAAGGCCGCCCCGGCTGGAGCAGGGGGAAGCCCCAGGCTGAGCCGGCGAGAGCAGTGCGTGTGTAGCCGGCAGGGCAGAGAGGTTAATTTGGCTTTCATTACCCATTCTTCTGCACTCGGTGTGGGGAAATGTTCCTCGCAACTAAATGAGCGTCTGCCTCTTCTGGAAGTGACAAGCCCCTCCTCATTTCCAGCTCCCTTGGCCGTCTGCCAGGACGGGTCTGGCTGGCCTTCATGCCCTTTCATTATAGGGAGGAAGCAAAGGAAGGTAACAAGCGTTTGTGAGCACCCTCCCCACCATAGGCACTGGGGTGGATGTAGCTACATTTTCTCAAGTGAAATCACTGTGCAGTGAGTTTAGAGCTTGGGTTCTGGATTCCAGCTGCCTGGTTCGAGTCAGCTTCATGAGGACAGGCGGTGTGGCCTTAGACAAATCACACCATCTCCCTATACCTCAGTTTCCTGCCCTGTAAAACAGGGAAGATAATAGTACCCACCTCCTGGGGTTGTTTGGAGGATTGAATAAGCTAATGCCGTCAAGCTCTTAGAGCCATGCCTGGTTCATAGTAAACACTGTGTGTATTAGAGGCCTTTAGAGCCATTATTCTTTTCTTAAATTTTATTTTATAGATAAGAAAACAGGGATCAGGGAGGTGGGATAGCTTTGCCCAAAGTCACAACTAGGAGGAGGCCAGGTGGAAATTTGAACCCAGGACTGTATAATGTCAAGATCAATGGTCTTTTCCACAACTCTCACCCCTCGATACAGCTGGTCCACTTTTTAGCCACCTGGAATGACCAGTGCCTGTCCCCACAACTCACACCTGGGCATGGTGGTTCGTAAGGTCAAGCCTGGATCTGAGGGCAGAGCCTGTCTTCCGTTTCTAACTCATGGTGGGGAGTGGACAGGGCCAGAGTAAGGCCTGGAGGCCATGCCCAGGGTTGGAAGGGAGACCTGGCTCCTGGGTCCAGCTTGGCACCCCAACCCCAGCCCTAACTGAGTACCCACTTGACAGGATGGGGTGCCGCTGGCTTGTCGCCATGGCCTCATTTAGTCTCCAACAGCTCAGCTGTCCTCCTGGCCAACGCCTGGGCCTAGGAGGGAAAGGGGGACTTTGTGGCCCTCTACCAGCTTCACCCGAGCGGCAGGACCCGACCATCCTGTGGGTGCGGCAGCCCAGGAGTCCAGCCACAGCCTTGAGGACAACTGCCCAAGAGCAGCGAGGCCCACGCCGGGGTCCTGGGTGGGAAGCAAATGCCTGACCGCCTGATACTGGGGGGTCATCACGCAGGGAGCTGGGCCAGAGCAGGGGCCTCGAGCCCAGACAGACTGAGAGCATTTGGGGGGTTGGTGGAAAAATAGCAGGAGCAGTTTTGAAACATGAAGATTCACCCCATCTGTGCAAAGTTAAGGGAAGGAACCCCTGGGCTGTGAAGGAAGGTGGAGCCTGGTCGCCCTTGACTAAACGGAGGGAGCAGGGGAAGATGCCCCCGGAGCTGGGGCCCCTGCCCTGAGCAGGGTTTTCTGCTCTTCTTGGCTGTACCACTGTGTTTTCTAGGCCGGCCTGGGCAGGGCCACACACAGTGGACAGGACAGTGTGGTCTTACTTTGTTAACTTCAAGGTTTCACCCTAACCAGACAGGCCTCCAGTCTGTCCCATCCACCGAACCATCTTGTCTCGAGAAGGGTCGGTGGAGAAGTGAGTGAGGTACAAGACAGACTCAACTCAAGGGACCATCCTCACTCCCAGAAGCTCTACTCCTGGGTACCCCGCCCCCGCCGGCCTGCGGGGAGGGACCGCCCGCCCATCCCCACTGTCGCCAGCGGCTCCAAGGTAGCACAGAAGCAGGGGGGAAGTGATGGGCTTGGGGGCCAGACACATGTGGGTCTGAGTCTCAGAGTGGCTCTGGGCAAGTTCCTTAACCTCTCTGAGCCTCAGTTTCCTCTTTTCTGTGTCTGGAAGGTTAGTCCATAGCTTACCGAGTTGTTATGAGATAGAAATGAGATATGGATCTAAAATGCTGTATGTCATATGTGACTTTTAATAGGTGTCCACTGGAGTGTGTCTGGTACTCAAGTTGGGACTTGAGAAATATTTCCCACAAGAAAAAACCCACATGACCCATGACCCCTCAGGTTTTATGTTCAGCCACATTATGGCTCTTACAGCCTCATCTGAAGACCTACCATTTTTCAAAGAGACCCTGTTGAGGATTGATCCAGTCCTTTAGGCTCACCCGTAGTAAAAGCTACACTGAGACAGCAAAGCTTGGTTCTGGGACAAGCAAACAGCTGCTCTGAAGTCCAATCCTGGATGCACCCTCAGCTCCCTCCTCCACGTCCAGTCCTGGCCCTTCTGCGGGCTCACTGCTTGCCCACTCTACCGCCAACCTTCAGTGTACCCTGAGGTTTTCAGATCAGGCCATGTCTGTAGTCTCAGCCATCTTTTCCTGTTAACATTCCCGTACAACCTCCCAACCTTCACTTTATCAGACCCTCTTACTACAGTCCAATAACCCAGCCCCCTGGGGAAGAACCAGATTCAGAAGCTGGCACATACCCCCCAAGGGCTCTGGATGAGCAGCTTGCTATATTCCTGGCCACCTTCCCACCCGCCACCTGCTGGAAAGGCCTGTCTTCTCAGGGGAGGGCAACCACCGTGGACTAATTGGGGATTTGTAATATTTCCATACAACGGAGGAACACATGCTATCTTGGAAAGAGGCCTTTGAGGAAATTGGAAGGTGTCTAGGTGTCTGCAGCCCCACGCAGGTGCCAAGAGCAGTGGCAGCATAGGAGGCCAGGCACGCTCGGCAGACACACGTGATTGTTTTCTGCTCCTCCTGACATCAAGTGCACTGGGATTAGTGGTAAATAACCCATAAAGCTCAACCAGAAGCGGGATCTGATGCTTTGAAAGGAGTCCGAGTATTTCACATGTCTGAAAGCCTAGTAATGGCTTCATACATGGACGAGGTCCAGTACGCCACGTGCTTTCACAGACATCTCCCAAATCTACAACCGCTCCATGAAAGAGGTGTTACCTCTGCACAAGAGAACGGACACTGAGGTCTAGAGAGGTTAGATAAACTCCCTAAGGTCACACAGCCAGGAAGTGGCAGAGCCAGATGTTTTGATTTTGTTGTTCAATAGCTTAGCGAGGTGAAACCCCTATAACATAAAATTAACCATTAAAAAAGAACATTTTCGTGGCATTTAGTGCATTGACAATGTTGGGCAAGCCCCTCTCTCTCCAGTTCCAAACAGCTCCATCACTTTAACGTGAGACCTCACCCCCATGGCATGCCACCCTTCCCCTGAGCCCCTGGAAACAAGTTCTAATTTAGGTCGATCGGACTCAATCCCTTCTCTACCAATGCTGGTGGGAAGGTGACCAGGTGCTGGGGACAGTCTCACCCTTGTCTTCCTCTCTCCTCAGCTCCCTGTGGGGGAGACCTGACGGGACCATCAGGAGTCATCCTGTCACCAAACTACCCAGAACCCTACCCGCCAGGCAAGGAGTGTGACTGGAAGGTGACCGTCTCGCCAGACTATGTCATCGCCCTGGTATTTAACATGTACGTACCTTTCCCCCGGGTGGGAGGTGGAGGGCTCAGAGCAGGTAGGGGTGCAGACCCGGGTCCCGGTGAGCATACATAGGGCCTCTGTGAACAGGACTTCGTTCCAGGGGAGGTGAAGGAGTCCAGAAAAGGAGAGAAACCAGCAATCCTTGAACATCTCCTGTGTGCCGGGCACTGTGCTCTGTGGCTTCATACCTAGTATCCTCGTATGTGATCCTTGTATTCAGGCTCTCAGTCGTGTCCGACTCTTTGCAACCCTTAGGACTGCAGTCCACCAGGCTCCTCTGTCCATGGGATTTCCCAGGCAAGAATACTAGAGTGGATCACTGTATCCTCCTCCAGGGGATCTTCCCAACCCAGGGATCGAATTCACGTCTCCTGCATTACAGGCAGATTCTTTACCACTGAGCCAGCTGGGAAGCCCTATTTAATCCTTATGATAATTTATAAAGTAGCTATTATTCTTGGTTTGTCTCTCTCTCTTTTTTTTTTTTTTTAACCTCTGAAGATGCCAAGATTCAGAAATTCAGGGTCGTTTTCCCCTGCTCTTCTGAATTCTCCCCCGCTACTCTCACCAACTTCTCCTACCACCCTCTCCAGTTTAGGAACAGCCCAGGAATCTCCTAGCCACTCCCCTGCCAAGCTCCAACACTATCTCCTTGATTTCTTTTAGAAGCAAACTCTTCACAAGAATTGTCTCTGCTTTCCTCTCCTTTCCTCGCCTCTTGTTCACTCTCAAATCACTGACATCCGGTTTCTGACTCCATGGTTCCACTGGCAACTCCTCTGCATTCCCGGCTGCCAAACCAAACTGCACTTTCCACCCTTTGTCCAACCTCATCTCTTTATCACTCCCTGCATCCTTCTCCTGCTTTTCCCCTTGGCTTTGTGGACTTCCCCCCTCTGGCTCTTCAGCTTCTTCTGGGAGTTTGTGGATTCTTTTTCATGGCCCTCGCCCTCTGCCAG
Source organism: Cervus canadensis (assembly GCF_019320065.1). Lineage (NCBI taxonomy): Eukaryota > Metazoa > Chordata > Mammalia > Artiodactyla > Cervidae > Cervus > Cervus canadensis. Next base: position 106,641,049 of record NC_057387.1, read on the forward strand.
GCTCTGTCACAGGCCCCTCTGTCTGCCTGGACAAGCTCATCCACTCTGACGCTTCACTCACCACTGGTAAACTCGAGACTCCAGTCTGCCACCCATGCAGACTCTCTTGTGGGCTACAGACTCCATAGCCAACTATTGGACGGTCTCTGTCTGATACCTGCAGCCTTCGTGATTACAACACATACAAACCTAAGCCTCTTGCTTCTCCCCCTCGACGATCTCTATTCTGAAAACTGGGGGCAACCCCACTGTCCATCTTTCATTGCTTTTTCTGTTATTGGCCAAGGCATAGAGCCTCAGCTGTGTTAACCTTAGTTTTTCCCCTCTTCTCCATCCTCCCAGCAACTGTCTTGGTTGATGCCCTTTTTGCACCCTGTCTAGATTACTGCCACAGGCTCCTAACTGGTTCCTCTGCTCCATCCTGTCTTCTGTGCCAATCTCACCTTTAGCTTGGTGTCAGAGTGATGCTGTAGTTGGAAAACGCTGAAATATGCGCCTCATTTACCATTTTAACACACAATAATATACTACTCAGCAATAAAAGGAAATGAACTACTGACACACGCAGCAACGTGGATGAGTCTCAAAAATATCACACTGAGCGACAGCAGACAGACACACATGAGTACATAATGTATGATTCCACTTAAATGAAATTTTAGAATCAGCAGAACCAATCTGCAGTGATAAAATGTCAGTTCAGTGCTATCCTCTGGGGGTGGGGAAGATTGATTGAGAAGGGCCCCCCGCCCTGGGAACTTAAGGGGATGGTGGAAACTGTGGGTCTCGATAGACATGTGTCAAAACTGAAGGAGTGGTATCCCTTAAGAGCTGATCATTTCAGCGTGTATTAATTATACCTTGGTTTAAAAACAAAGAAAGAAATAGATATATCCCTAATTTTTGAATACTTCAAAGTCTCCCTCTTCTCTATAAGATGGAGATATTGTTTGGGGTTTAAATTTGGGGGTGGGGGGAGTTGTTTGTTTGGGGTTTTTATTTTTGGTCCAGTCTTTTGAGTTTCGTTCCAAACCATCTGGCCCCGGCCTGCCTCTCCCCTCAGTTCCCTGACCTAACTGAACTACTTACAGTTGCCAAGACTACTTCATACTTTGTGACTTTGCTTCTGCTCATCCCCTCACTGTGACTTCTTTTCTCCTCCTTGTCTGGTCACTGAGGGTCTTCTACTGCCCCAAGACAAACTTCACTCCCATCCTCCCTGATGAACTAGGTGCCGTGTTCCCACTAGCCTGCACAGACTCTAGACTGTGTTGTCTTCACGTCCGTCACTTCCTTCAAATCCAGAACCGTCTTGAAGAAGGGATGGTGTTTGACATCTCTGCATCCTGGGCACCTTTCACGGTGGCCAGCATACTGGGGGTGCTCAGTTAAAACCCCATGGTTGCAGAGAGACAGGGGCAGATGGAGCACTTTTGGAAATGAATCCAAACTGACTCACTCCCAAACCCTTCCTTGGTGACCTTTGAAAGAGCAGGTGGAGCCACTGAACTATGGGGGCAAGAAGGCCACACCACCCAGCCATGGTGGGGTGACCCTGCAACTGAAAAACAGTGTGAGAGGGTGCTGTGTAGGGGGACCAGTGCACATGTGACTCCATGTCTAGTCCTCCCAGACCCCCGTCCTTTCGCTCTGCCAGCTCTAGCCCCACCTTTGTCCTAGATAGTAAATGATAGATGGCCTCCTCTCTCTGCCATGTCTTAGTTAAAGGGTAGAAGCTCCATTTGGTTCTCAGTCCAGCCAAGTGGAGGATCTAAATATCCCAACGCATAGCTGGGCTGTGAGCAAGTTGGCATCAGACCACTGTTCTCTGCAAACCCATTTACTTCTGTGGTTTCTGTTATGCCCGATGTCTGAATCCCCGAGCGGGAAGAGAGAGGGCCTCCAAGACAATGCAACTCGCAAAAAGGGAAGTTTATTGCTGACTCGAGTCAGGGCTCCTGCCGCATCTAATGCAGTGGTGTGGGGTCAGAGAGCCCCGAGCCCAAGCTGTTACACAAATTTATAGGGTGAGCACACGCCATTGGTAGTTGGTTCAAGCGGATTGGTTACAAGTTTGCAAAGCAATTTCATTGGTCAAACACACTCAAAACTTTTCGCGCGCGGGGGACTTTCCCGGGGGTTTCCGCCCCGTTCCTAATTGGCAAACAGCGGTCAGTATTAAGCGAAAGCTGATCCAGGTGGCCTGATAATCTTACCACCCAGAAGTAGGAAGGCCTACTCCTAATCTAAGCTGCCTGCCATGGCGTTACTTCTGCTCGCCTCACAGTTTCCATCTTGGCATCCTTCGTTGGCACCAGTCGCCTTTGTTGGGTGTATACCTAAGAGTGGAAGTGCTGCATTGTAGGGCAGGCATAGGTTCAGGTCTAGCAGATATTGCAGGACCGTGTCCCCTAGTGGTTGAACCAATTCCCACCCCCCGCCAGCAGGAGGTGAGGGTTCCAGTGGCTCCACCTTCTTGCAGGTCCTAGGTATTTCCCCTCATTTTCACTCAAGCCACTTCAGTAGGATAAGTGACACTCAAGAACTCTAAGGTTCAATTTGCTAAGCTAAGAAGGTTTGTAAAATGGGTTGTTGTTTTTTCCTAGACCAGGGTGAGGATTGCTTAGAAAGAGACAGCCCTGGGGGAGCCAGGAATGGGGGGTGGGGGGAATGAATGAAGCAAGGGTCCTTCATGAGAATGAACCCCCTTCCTGCAGTGACTGGCTACCTGGGTGGCTCTCACCCCTCAGAAAAGGGGGTGCATCTTAGGACAGTGTAAAGAATAGTGGAGGCAGGTAAGAGGCCCGGCTTCTGGGCACTCTGTGGGTTCTGACCACTCGATGTGTAGAGCTGATAACTGATTTTCCCTTCTGTGCACAGCATAGTGAATATAGACAACAACGTTGTGTTATCATCATCAAACTTGCTAATAGGCTGGATCTTAATTATTCCAACCACTAAAGAGAAACGATAATTATATGATGTGACAGAGGTGCTAATTATCGCTACAAAGGAAATCATATAACAATATATAAATGTAGTCAATCAGCATGTTGTGCCCCTCAAATTTATATGCCATGTCAAATATAGTTCAACTTTTAAAAATACCTTTTAAAAAAAAAAAGGGTGTTAGGCTTTTGGCTCCAGCTTTCTGGCCCCTGATGCTAGAATCTGGCGGCTCTGTCCAAGCCTGCCTTGTCCATCGTCTCTCTCACTGGGAGGTCAGGGAGCAGGGCGATGGGGGGGCTTCATCCTTCAGTCCCCACTAGCAGGTCTCGGGGATTGGGTGCCGGGGTGGGGGGCGCAGAGGCAGGGGGTGCTGCAGGGCTTGTTGTGTGGAAGGCCCCACCCTTTGGTTGAGCCCAAGGCTGGGTACCAGCCTTTATGTGACCTCAGCAGGGTGGGCTCTGGATGTTTTTGTTCCCCAGCTTTAACTTGGAGCCTGGCTATGACTTCCTCCATATCTACGATGGACGGGACTCTCTCAGCCCCCTCATAGGAAGCTTCTACGGCTCCCAGCTCCCCGGCCGCATCGAGAGCAGCAGCAACAGTCTCTTCCTTGCCTTCCGCAGCGATGCTTCAGTGAGCAACACCGGCTTTGTCATTGACTACACAGGTAAGGGCCCGGGGCGAGCAGAGATGACGTGGGCAGGGCCAACCACACCTGACCAGGGATGGGGGAGGCGTAGTGTGGCAAGGAGAAGGTTGGGTGGGGTCACGGGGAGCCTGCTGCCACCTGCAGAGCCCCTGCCTTTCTGTGGCCCTCGGGGTGGGCCCTCACACTCAGCTGCCCCAGGCCTGGGAGAAAAGGGGCCGCGCTTTCTGCCTGCACCTCGTTTCTGTTTTGACATCACGAATCCCATTTGCTCCCTTTTCTACCAGGGTCAAGTCTAAATCTTCAGTCTCATAACTTCAACCCAAACGATCAGTTGGCACCTTCAAGGCCACGCCCCTGCATTTGCTGAGGGTTCTGATGTGAGGCCCAGTCTCCCTCTCTACCCCAAAGCCTCCCACCCTCCCGGATAAATGCAGGGCCCACCCAAGTCCTGGGGTCGCAGTGCCTGGATCTCTGTCCCAAGGCCACTCCTTGGCCATCCTCTGGCACCCTGTCATAAACTGGGTACTTTCTGACACTGTTTTTCATCTAATTTTTATTTTATATTGGAGTACAGTTGATTTACAGTGTTGTGTTAACATCAGGCGCCCAGCAAAGTGATTCAGCCACCCATAGATGTGGGTCCATTCCCTGTCAGACTCTCCTCCGATATAGTCACTGCAGAACGACACCTTTGATCACATTTTCTCATCCCTCCAGCTAGCCCATCCTTTTGTTCTCATTCCACTTTTGGATTAATGAAAGCAAGCTAAAGGGTATGGGGGTCAAGCCAAGGTCAGCAGATTTTTTCCTTGATGGACCAGACAGTAAATAGTTCAGGTTTGTGAGCCATGCAGTCTATATCACAGTTACTCCATGTACTGATGCCCCTGTAGCACAGAAGCAGCCAAAGATGGAACAGACAGGAATGGGCATGGCTGTGTTCACATAAAAATCTGCTTACTGACACAGGCCTTGGTCCCTGCCCAGGCAAGAGCATTGACATCAGATCAACTGGGTACAGGGCTCATGTTTACTCCCTAAGAACTTACTGACCAGAGACATATTAATGTGTCTTTTGTTACCCAAGTGTTATTGACTGGAGTATTTCAATATTCACTTGTTATTGTTGTTGTTCTTCTGTTGCTCAGTCATTTCCAACCGTTTGCGACCCCATGAACTGCAGCACGCCAATCTTGCCTGTCCTTCACTATCTCCCAGAGTTTGCTCAAACTCATGTCCACTGAATCGATGATGCCATCCAACCATCTCATCCTTTGTCACCCCATTCTCCTCCTGCCCTCAATCCTTCCCAGCATTTACATAGCAAATCACCAGCCACAGGTGTTTGTTTCTGCAAAATCCCCCAAGTCAATAGCGTGTAATGCCTCTCCAAAACTCTATTTCTGCATCTACAAAATGATGGTAGAATAATTCCTACAGCACAGAAATGTACTTGATGAATCCAGGCATGAAAGCCCAGATCTGGGGCCTGGCACCTTGCAAACATTCTGTAATATTCCAATCGTAGCAGCAGCAGGAGAAGTATTCCAGGTTCTCAAGCACTTCACTTTCTCCTACTCCGTTATTCTCTTTTTGACCTTTTCTTTTTCTCTAATGATCCCGGGCCCCATTATCCAGATCCTAGCTCAATCTTTTGCTTGATTTGTGAACTTGGTTAGGTATTATCTCTTGGAACCCATTTCTCCAGCTATAAAATGGTGATCATAATAGCTATGTTGCAGAAGGTTAAATTAAAAGATATTTTATACATATAAATGAAATGTAGGAGGATAGTGCCTAGGATGGACTAAGTACTCTGTAGATACTCTGGAGATGATGGATTTTGTTATTGCTACTGTAACCCAAGTTCTGCCAAACTCATCAGCCTGTGTGTACAAATGGGGTCACAGTACCAGCTAAAATTAAAAAGTTCCTGGCTCACGTCCCCCACTTGCTTAATGTGGGACCTCAGCAACCTTTTAAAGTGTCGCTTAATTAAATATTTGTGGCAACTCCTGGGAATAGTTCACACGAGCTCACAAATAATCCTAATCATAATAGTGGTTAATTTAGTAGTCTGCCAACGGCCAGCAGTGTCCTGAGCAGTTCATATCCATTGACTCCCCGAAATCCTTGTAACTCTCGATCGCCTGCTATGTGTCAGATACAATTCTCGAAGACACTTGGGGCACAAATTAGAGAAAGTTTTGCCTGTGGTCATCTCTCCTCGTGGGACTGGCCTGGATTCTTTGCCACCCTCTCTTCCTCTCAATAACCACCGTTTGATAAGCCTCCTACACTCAGTCTCCACATGCTGATGTCAGAACAGACACAGTCACAAGTTGTGGAATGCTAACAGAAGGCATGTCTTAGGTTCAGCCAGGACCCCCATTGCTCCGCCCACCACCATCCCCACTGCCATGTCATCATCCTCACTTGTTATTATTCGTCTCTTTAATTACACTTTCATCGGTACCCGCAATTTTCCTGCTCCCTGATCCTTCAGTTGCATAAACCTTGCACAACTGCGCCTTTTATTAAATTCCCTGCCAAGTGGCTGAGCACAGCTAGAAGTCACACAAATGTGGCACTTGGAGCCACCCCAGCCAGGCCTTAGCAACAATCAGAGCGACATCTAGCTTGTCCCACCTGAGTCTTCTATGTGGCAGGGATTCTAAAATTTTACCCCACATGTCACCATTTTCAACCTTCTTATAAGATGACTGCATTTCATCATCCCTGGGTACAGTGGCCCCAGGGTAGAAACTCCCTCAGCTTCCTCCCTGGTCCCCTTGTCATGGCAACCTGGCCATGGTCTCCTCTCCCCCAGGTCTTCTCTACAAATCCGTGCGCTAGAGCCACACTTCTAGGTCCTCACTCCCTGTCCAGCTGTTGGCCTAAGACCATATCGAAGGGTCCTCAGATACAAAACAAAGCTCCAGGGAATAGGGCCTTCCAAACTGCCACCAGAGTCTGCCAAGCAGCCAAAGGAGGCCAATCACTGGGGAGGGGCAAGGGGGGAGACACAGCCCACCATGCACCTTCTACCACCTTATGAGGATCCACGGTGCAAGTGCCACATGAATGTGTCTACTTGGGGTGGGAGGTACCTAGTGAGACCTGGACCTTCCTTCTTTCCTTCTTTCCTTTCCTTCTAATCTCCTTTGGAGATTACACACCTCCAAATTTGGATCACCTCTTTACTATGTCCCAGGCCTCTGGTCAGGTAGCCCATTTGGTAGAACCCAGGGAGATCCCATGGTCTCCTTCTCCATATCCCTGGGTTCTTGGAATGAATGGGTCCACTCTGCTACCGGATCCCAAGAACTTGATGATATTCCCTCATGTTCAATATCTATATAAGGGAGATGACCATCACTTATCACCTATATGGCCTTAAACAAGTTACCTAACTTCTCTGAGAATCACTTCCTTGTCTGTCAGAGAGGGACAGTGGTACTCTATGAAGAGGTAGTTGTAAGGACTGGTCAATAGGCACAGCCCCCAGCAGCGGGCTCGATAGCAGTTGCCACATACTTTGATCTTTGCTCTTCCATCCCATTGCCTTTCTCCTCCTGCGTGATAGATATTTCATTTGTTCTGCCTTTATTTGGAAGATAGAACCTTTGTTCATTGAACTAGCCTGGTAGAATGGGACATATATTTAAAATATATGAGTATGTGTTATTTGTGCATGCATGTGTCCTGTATACTTCTCCAGTCCTTGGCAAAGAATTTAGATACTCTACACTCTGCGAGTCCATAGAACACCCTAGGTTGAGTTGGTAGCCCATGGAGGACTTGCACATTGAGGCAGGTGTGGATTCTTAGGAAAAGAATAGTTGGCCGCATCCATCTAGAAGCCATCTTCTGTCCAAAGGCAGAATCCTGTCTTTTAGAGAGATCCAGGACTCCACTAATGCTGAGGATCTGGATCTCCATGGAGCTGTGGTTTCAACGGTTCTGCTTTGGGAGGTGTGAGGATCCACCTCAAGAGAGGTTGCCAGACTCAGCTGGGCTTAGCCCAGTGAAAACCACTCTCTGACCCAAGTCAACCCCTCCTTTGACCCAGGGTGAACAGACCAGGAGTCTTTCCTTATCTCCTGCCAAATTCCTAAGGGAAAAGCAAAAACAATTTTGTCCCATCTTAGTGAGGGATCATTTAGTTCCTATGAAGAAACTATTAGGAAGAAAAAGGAGTAGTTTATTACAAAAAGGTGAAAAACAGAAACACTTAAACCAACTTGAGACAGAAAGACTTTATTATAAAAAGAAAACTAACAGCCAAACTGATTTAAGCTAAAGAGCATTCTGTATTTTAACAATATAGATGATAAAAACTCACTCTCACTTAGCATCAAAATGGAATGCATTTTTAGAATATAAGAGCCCCAAGGGCAGGAAGCGTGATGTCCCAAGGGGATTACAGTCAAGGTGGGAGAATCAGCGGTTGAATGCAAGGATGGTCCTCCTCCATCTCCAGAACCACGTGGCCTGATCCCTGCTCCTTTCTGAGTATTTGCTACATTCACCTTTCTTTGTAGGTTAGTTTTCTTTGCTTCTCCATTCTCCTAGGAAAGCAGGGCTTCCTCCCTCTTGGCTTTGAATCACTTCACAGTTTGTATCCCAACTCCCAATCCCAAAAGAACCATCAGATTGACAAGTTTAAGTCAGAGGTCTCCTGAGTGGTGTCATAGGATTAGGCTTTTGCATAACGGGTAAGGAACGATCAGGCATTTTGATTCATTTTCTCACTGAGTAACATTTTGTGAGCACCTACTATGTGCTAGACACTGCTACAGAGGCTGAGAACAGAGCAAGGAACAAAACAAAGTCCAGGCCTCCGTGGAGTTCACGTCCTAAGCTCACAGGCATTTCTACTACAATGGAATGTTGGAGGTCCACCTGCATAAGGCGAAGGTGGGTGGGTGGGGTGGGAGGGCAGGTGTCTCTGTTCAGTTGCTCCTGGAAGGTGGCTGTGCTGTCTTAGTCATCTCTGCGCAGCCCTTCTAAGAGATGATTCTGAACGCAGTCATGTCAGCTGTGGGTCTCTATTACCCCACACTCTGGCGCACTTCTCATCTGAATGCAGCCTCCTGGGTAGTTTTACCGTCTGCGAGAAAGATGCAGAGGGAATGAGGTGAATCCTGTCTTTTGAACACAGTTTTGAAAAACAAGTCCCAGGGAGGTTTAGTGTCTTTTTCCAGACCAGAAAAACCAGTCAGGTGGTTGGGAGGGACTTTTATTCTCATCTTCCAGCAGGTGTGGTGGTTTCCTCTTGGGCCAGGACAGGCTAGGGCATCCATGCACGTGTCTAGAAACCGTTCATTCACTCAACAAATGCTTATTAAACTCCTACTTCATGATATGCCCTGCACTGTATGCAGAGGACACAGCAGTGGGCAAAAGGGTCACAGTCCCAACTTGAGGGGAACATGAAGGTGAGGAAACAGACAATAAATAAGGAGACAAATAAGAAGAGAGAAACCTAAGAAGGGAAGGGAGAACAAACTACCTAAGAAAGAGAAATGGGGAGCCCACTTCAGAATGGTGAAGGCCTCACCAAGCAGATGAAACCCAAAAAGAGACCTAAAGGTTGAGAAGCCCCCTGTGTAAGAGCCGGAGTGGAGAGAGTTTCAGACACAGGGAAGAAGCGTTCAAAGCAAGTGTTAGAGAACCTGAAATAACTCAGGAAATGCCAGGGTGAGTCAACTTTCCCAAAAAGTACTAAAAAGTACCTATTTTCTCTTTCAAGCCCTTAAGAGTAACACTGTAAGCAGAGGACTTCCTACCAGATTTCCACTTTTGCGCCCCCTACTCAGCTCTGCCCTGGTCTTTCTAAATTAAAGACCTCTTCATTTATGCTTACTTTTAACTTAACACATGTTTTTCTTCAGATTTTTCTAAGTATAAACATTTTTCAAATAACAATGAATACAGAAGTATTCCTTATAACTATTATAACACTGGATAGCAGGACAAATAGAATATTTAAAAGAGAAGACAGAAATTACTGATTTTGAAATCAGAGCTCATTGATAACCTACTATCATATCATCAGTAACTAATATTGATGTCTTTAACATGTTGAATATTTCTATACCTTTTCCAGGTCAGAAAGGAGAGGCATCATATGTACAATATGTTATCCTTCTAACTTTTTGATCCAGCAGTGTCATATTTCTGGAAAATAAAATAATGTATGCTCTCTTTTAGAATCTTATTTGGAATAATCATTAAAATTAATTATGTTTTTCAGAGATTCTGTCTGGATTATGTGTCCTTAATGGCATTTTATGACAATAGAGGAGCACATTGATGTATAGTTTTATGGTGGAAAGGAAAATGAATTAAAACAATAAGAGTAAGATGCTCTACGAAAATAAATATATAAGAAAGTAACACGTTTATTAGAAAAATTCAACTAATACAGAAGCATTTAAGATATGCTCTAAAAACTTAACATCTCCCAATACTGCTGCTGCTGCTGCTAAGTCGCTTCAGTCGTGTCCGACTCTGTGCGGCCCCACAGATGGCAGCCCACCAGGCTCCCCCGTCCCCAGGATCCTCCAGGCAAGAACACTGCCATCCCCTAAAGTACCAGGATAAATGGCTTGTTATCTCATTCCAGATATTGTGTATATATGTGTGTGTGTGTGTGTGTGTGTATTTATATATAAAGTAATATAAATTCTATACCAGAGGTCAGCAAACTTTTCTGTAAAGGACCAGAGAGTAAATATTTTAGTTTTAGCAGGCCAGATGGTCTCTGCTACTATCAGTTCTGCTGTTATAACGCTAAAACCGTCATAGACAATATGTAAATAAATGAGTGTGGCTGTGTTCCAATGGGTTCCAAATGGGTGTGACTGTGTTTATTTACAAAAACGGGCAGTAGCGAGTCAGTGGACTGCAGTTCGCAGATCCCTGTCTATATGAATGGGGATCACACTGTATATAATCTGTAATATGGATTGGCTTTTCTTTTTTGAGCTTTGTTTGGGGTTTTGCCCAACAATAGATCTTGGGCGCCTTTCCATATCAGTATTCGAAGACTTTTGCTATTCTTTCTACTTGATCTTAGCCAAAAGGCCAAGAAGCGATTGCTATTCTTTCCAAAGGTTGCTTATATTTCAGTGGGTGGCTCAAATCCAGCTTTGTTAAACCAGTTCCTTACTGTTTGAGTTGTCATTTTCAATATTTTGCTGTTACTGCGTTTGGAAACAGGCCTTATCTATTAAGACAAAAAGAATCTGGTTCTTTTAATTTTCTCATTTTGGAGGGCTTGGGGCTTATTTGTTATTATCATCATGATGTTTTCGTCATTTAGTTTTATCATTCACAGCTGAGCTCTGGTCTGGCAGCCTGAAAGACCTGATTTTGGTATTAACTCTACCTCTTAATAGTTGAATGGCTTGGAAAACTCATTTAGCCTCTCTGATCACCATATTCCTCATCTGTAACCAGAACAGAAGCATACCTGACCCTCCCTACTGCAGAGGGTACTGTGAGGTTCAAGCAAGATAACAGATTGGAAAGTGCTCTGAAAATCGTGAAACGATATTCCTGTGTAAGCGGCTGTCATCACTATCATTAGCCTTGTCGTCATTATTAACGTGACAGTGCTTGGAATGATGAGCTCTTCTTGCTCTGACATGTGAGCAGTGGAAGAATAGAGTCTGTAGTTGGCTCATTGATGTGGTTGTTGATTTTCTAAGTCTAGAGGTGTTCAGCCAATCAACTCAGCATCCATTTATTAAGCCTCTATTATGTGCCAAATAGAGTCAGCCCTAGTGCCAAGTTCTGTGCTAGTTGCCAGGGTTATGAGAAGAATAGATGATGGATCCCTGTCCTTTAGGAGTTCAGAACCCACTGGAAAGAAATGCACTTACCCTACCTACCAAGATAGTCAAGAAAAGAAAAATGAAATTCTGCCAGAAAGAAGGCAACATTCAGGACATTTGCTCAGGAGAGCATGGCATTGAAAAGTATAGGAGTTTGCCACACATAGAAGGGAGAAAAGGACTCTCTGACATAGAGTAATGTTCTGGGCAGTCACATCCAGCTGGGTATGCCAGTGTGGCGGTTACCCACTCTCTGACATAGAGTAATGTTCTGGGCAGTCACATCCAGCTGGGTATGCCAGTGTAGCAGTTACCCAGAAGCACAGTTGTTTATATGAGGTAGAAGTCTATTCTTCTGTGAAAGAAATCTGAAGATTTTCATCCAAAGCTGTTGAAGTGTCTCCATCTAGGCTCCTTGTATCTTTCTGCTGTATCATGGCTACATGGCTCCCATCCTCAAGGTTATCTCAGGATCCAAGGTGGCGACCAGAGGTCCATCCACCACATCTGAGTTCCAAACTGTGGGAAGGAGGAAGGGAAGAAAGAAGGAAGGGACGATGAATACTCTCTCAGCTGAGTCGCCTTCCCTTCAGCAGTCTTTCCGGAAGTCCCACATGTATCCACTTTGTTGTTCAGTCGCTGAGTCGTGTTCAGCTCTTTGCGACCCCATGGACTGCAGAACTCCAGGCTTCCCTGTCCTTCACTATCTCCCAGAGTTGCTCAAACTCATGTCTACTGAGTCAGTGATGCCATCCAACCATCCCATCCTCTGTCACCCCCTTCTCCTCCTGCCCTCAGTCTTTCACAGCATCAGGGTCTTTTCCAAAAAATCAACTGTTCATATCAGGTGGCCAAAGGATTGGAACTTCAGCTTAGCATCAGTCCTCCAATGAATTTTCAGGGTTGATTTCCTTTAGGATTGACTGATTTGATCTCCTTTCTGTCCAAGGGACTCTCAAGAGTTTTCTCCACTTAAGAAATATTTATTGAGTGCCTATCATATGCCAGGCACTGGACTACATGTGCGCAAATTCGATTCAGTCTTGTCCGACTCTTTGCGACCCCATGGACTGTAGCCTGCCAGGCTTCTCTATCCATGGGACTTTCCAGGCAAGAATACTGGAGTGGGTTACCACTTGCTACTCCAGGGAATCTTCCTGACCCACTTAGGAAATATTTATTGAGTGCCTATCATATCCCAGGCACTAGACTACAGCAGTGAACAAAACTGGAAAACTGCCTTCCTGGAACCTACATTCTAGTGGAGGGAGACAGAAAGAAATTAGGTAACTATACGGTGTATGAGATAGTACTGACCTCAGTGCAGAGAATAAAGCAGAGAAGGGTGACAGGGAGTGCTGGGGAGAGGAATATCACAATTTTAAAGACCCGGCCAGAGGACTTCCTTGGCAGTCCAGTGGTTAAGACTCTGTGGTTCCAATGCAAGGGATGCGGGTTCAAGCCTTATGTCATGTGGCGCAGCCAAAAAATTTTTTAACTTTTTTAAATGAAAAAGAACAATAAGATTTGGTCAGAGAAGTGTCACTGAGAAGGAGGTATCGAGCTAAATCCTGCGAGAAGTGACAGGGGAGGCACGAGGATGGAAGAGACCAATGTGATTGGAGCAAAGTTAGCGAAGGGACAACAGGAATCAAGGTCACAGAAGCACGACTGGGGCAGGATGTGCAGGACCTCGGAGACTTGCAAGGATTTGGGCTTTTACTCTGAGTGATTCGGGAGGCAGTGATCTGACCTGACTGTGTTTACTACTCTTTGACCAGATCTAGCTGCCTGAGAGGCTGGAAGGAATAGATCTTAGCTTGATACTATAGCCTTGATACTCTGGATAAACCCTGGGTTCCATTACTTAAAAGCATCAGGTGGGAGGAATGAATATTGGGTGCCACAGCTTTTTCTGCCTCATATGAGTTATGTGAACTTGGTTCCAAGTTACTTGAGTTTTCTGAACTTCAAATAATATTTGACCCACTCTGAATTTATAACAGAAAAGATGAAGTATAAGACCTGGTGACATTTCCCTGTATCTCTGCAATTCATAAATGAGTCACCCAGTAGTCAGTTGCATTCTGGCCAGAGACACTAAGCTTTGGGGAAGGACAGATTTGATGTGGGGCTGAAGGTGATACAACACAGGGCACATGAGGAAACCACTGAGGGGTCCTCTGTTAGGCAAGGGGCCATTTTCTGGATCCCACTTGAGTTTAAACTTAGCAGTGTATCTGGAACTGCCCCACCCTAAGCTCTAGGCAGAGACAATGAGCAGGGCCATCCCATCATCAGGGCACAAATGCAAGCTTCTAGAAACCAGGAGCCTCCATGCTGAGGGTGAAGGCTCAAAGCTGAGCAAAGGGATGGACTATGCCCAAGTACTGACCTTCACCATCATGACCTGGTCACAACCAAGATGTGAAGCACGGCGTGTCAGTTCCCGTCAGTCAGAGCAGTGTGTGCCTCCCCTGAGAGGAGTGAGTCAGGGGTGAGAGAGGGCCTCGAAAGTGCGGCAGAACTCCCTCCTTGGAGGGTCAGGGCAAGAAAGTGGAGAGAAGAAGGGAGAGTTCACTCTTCAAAATGACTTCTAGCCCTACTTTCTTTTTTTTTAATTTTTAATTTAATTTTTATTGTATACTGGAATATAGTTGATTTATGGGCTTCCCAGGTGGTGCTAATGGTAAAGAACCCACCTGCCAATGGAGGAGACATAAGAGACGTGGGTTTGATCCCTGGGTCAGGAAGATCCCCTGGAGGAGGGCACGGCAACCCACTCCAGTATTCTTGCCTGGAGAATCCCATGGACAGAGGAGCCTGGTGGGCTACAGTCCAGAGGGTTGCAATGAGTCATACATGACTAAAGCAACTATGCATGCACACACTGTTGATTTTACAGTATGTCTTGGTTTCAGATGAACAGCAAACTGATAGTTATGCATATCCGTATACCCATTCTTTTCAGTCTTTTCCCCTGTGGGTTAGTACAGAATATTGAGTAGAGTGCCCTGTGCCACAGTGTGCTTCATCGCTCAGTCATTTCCGACTCTTGGCGACCCCATGGACTGCAGCCCGCCAGGCTCCTATGTCCATGGAGATTCTCCAGACAAGAATACCGGAGTGGGTTGCCATTTTCTTGTTTTATTTGTAGTGGTGGTATCTGTTAATCCCAAACTCCTAATTTATCCCTCCCCCATAACTCCTCCCCTTTGGTAACCATAAATTTGTTTTCAAAGTCTGTGGGTCTGTTTTGTAAATAAGTGTATTTGCATCACTTTTTAGATTTGACATCTAAGTGATATGTGTGGTATTTATCTTTGTCTGAATTACTTTACTTAGTATGATCATCTCTAGGTCTATACGTGTTGCTGCAAATGGCATTATTTCACTCTCCAGTCCCAGTTTTTAACCAAATTTATTTCCATACCTGAGTAGACCTGTCAGCCCCCAATCCCCATATCCTCTGTGGCTAATCAATGTTAGGGTCTCCCCACAGGTGCTGTGCCCTGGAATTAGGCCACTGATGAGCTAGCTCTGTGTGTGTGTGTGTTTATTTTTCTTTTTTCCAGAAAACCCCCGGGAGTCGTGTTTCGATCCCGGTTCCATCAAGAACGGCACGAGAGTGGGGTCCGACCTGAAGCTGGGCTCCTCCATCACCTACTACTGCCACGGGGGCTATGAGGTGGAGGGCTCCTCAACCCTGAGCTGCATCCTGGGGCCTGATGGGAAGCCAGCGTGGAACCATCCCCGGCCAGAGTGCACAGGTGGAGGAACGTGGGGCTGGGACAGAGGCAGTGAGGACGCACAAGAGAGGCGGAAGGGGCTGGAGGCTAGCGGAAGGGGCAGGCGGGACATGGTGCTCATAGGAGGGCTCCTTGGTTCACCGTGAATGACAAGGCTGGAAACTCACCAGGGGTACCAGTCCCTGTCACTGTGTCGTCTCTCTCAGATCACACAGTGTCCTCCTGCTGTGCTGTGCTTAGTCACTCAGTCGTGTCCAAGTCTTTGCAACCCCATGGACTGTAGCCTGCCAGGCTCCTCTATCCAGAGGATTTCCCAGGCAAGAATACTAGACTGCATTGCCATTTCCTTCCCTTGGGGGATCTTCCCAACCCAGGGATGGAACCCGGCTCTTCTGCATTGCAGGCAGATTATTTACTGTCTGAGACACCAGGGGAAGGGAGTTTAAATATGACCCTGAGATTGTTCCCCATCCTAGGGAAAACCCCTGCAAGTTCAGATGGGTAGAACTAAGGCCAGTGGGGTGAGCTAATTCCACGGGCATCTGGGTTAACCATGGGATCGTGAGGAGAGGGAGCAGATGGACTGACAGAATGATGGGAGCATGGCAGCCACTTAAATTGAAAAAGTAAGGAGGCCCCTTGCCCAGGTGAGAAGGGCTGGCTTTGCGGTCCACCCTGTGTGGGAGTGGGCACCATGGCTGGGTCACACGAGCTGTCTGTCCCCAGGTGGCTATTTCGGGGAATCCTCTACTCCTTAGCCACGCAGACACTGACTGCCCAGGCCCAGACATCAACCGAGGGGCAACAGACTGCCCCTTGGGGTCCCACTGATAGCACCAGAGGTTCCTAAAGAGCTCCCAAGGCTGGGCCTCCAGGGACCATCACCAGCATCACTGGTTAGAGGGCAAGGACTGGCAGGCACACAGGAGGGCCCTTGACAGCATCAGGGTGGGTTTCAGACCATGTGCCAGGCCAGAGATGGATGTCCTTGGGCAGGACCAGGCAATGTTCCCAGAACTCCCTCCACATTAGGGCTGTGGACCACAGAGCATCCCCACCAGGCCATAAGCTCAGGCTGGGAGTGAGCAGAACAGAGTGGGGACAGCTGGGGAGATCCCCCCAAGGTCACCTGGCCTCTGCCTGATTTCTCTTTCAGCCCCCTGTGGGGGACAGTATGTGGGTTCAGATGGAGTGGTCTTGTCCCCCAACTACCCTCAGAACTACACCAGTGGACAGATCTGCCTCTATTTTGTCACCGTGCCCAAGGATTATGGTATGGATTTGTTTTGTGCATTTGTTTTTGTTTTCCAACTGCTTCCAATTCTCAAGCGCTTCCCAATTGCCTCCCAATCCCACTCTCAACTGCATGGCTCCTATTGGGAAATGAACGGAGCCGTCTGAAGGGGCTAGTGAGACCCACTGGAACCAAGGGATGGGGTGGTTAGAGAGGAACCAGCCAAGACAGAGGGAAGGGGGGTACACCCAGGCCTCCCTAGCACAGCCTGGGTATGAATAGAGATGCTGCAGACCCAGGCTGCCTGGAAACCCAGGAGAGAGTGGCAGAGGGGCAGGAAGAAACGAAGGAGTGGGATGGAGCTGGGCTTGAAAGCACAGGGGAGGAAACTGGATGCCACATTATCCTAGGAAGCTGGTCTGGCAGCAACTGGTAGGATGAGCAAGCAAAAAAAAAAAAGGAGGAGCGGGTCAGTGCCCTGGGAAGGTAGAGGAGCCTCCAGATTCCAAGAGACCCAGGCAGAAAGAAGCCAGGCTTGTCACCTGGTGGCAGTGGGCTAGTTAGGAGTCCAACAGCCCTGGAGGATTCAGGAAATTCTTGAGGGGCACAAGTTGGTTGTACCTGGGCAATCAGTGACTAGCTGGACTGCTTTCTCCCTGAATCTGCTTGTTGGAAAAGGAACAACTGTTTCTAAACAGGGTTGGCATTGGTAGGGTAAAGGGCATCTGTATGTCCTGACCATCTACAAGAGAGACAGGGCAGCCCGCAGAGAACTGGCTGCTTACTCCCAAGAGACAGGATGGAGTAAGCACGGGGCAAGGCTGATCATTCACTAAAGACTAATTTAATACCTCCTAGGGACCTCACGCTCTGCTGGGAACCAGAGCTGCAGAGCTGAGAGAGACGTGTTTTCTGCCCTCTGTAAACTCCCAGCCTCATCTACTCACAGCTCCCCCCATCTGGCACCACCAGCTCCACGCCAGCACCTGCACATTTGTGTGTGTGCACACCCGCTCCCCAACACACTAGTGTGGCAGGAGCTTGTGACCTGTAGAATCGGAGTTAGGAAAGTACTGGAAGGTTCTCCAATCCCATCTGCCACCCAGTGCCTAGTCCTTGACAGGTGGGCATGCAGAGTATACTTGAATTTCTCCAGGAATAAAGAGCTCATGCCCTTGTAGGCACCCAGCCCCAGGCTGAGCAGTCTCCCTGAGATGAAACCTGTACGTGAAGAGCTGGTTCTAGGCGGGGTCATGACCTGTCCTGAGCATCTTCTCTTTGTTGGTGATGCTGAGCCCAGGGATGAAGTGCAGATTTTTATCTTGGGTCTGAAATATTTGGTCCCAGCCCGAGTTCTTCTTTGATCCCCTATCTAAAGTGGCTCGCCTTGTTCTATCATTTTTCCCCATTTCCTCTAAAATTCAACGCTATCTGAAATTATCTTGTTTATCTATTTGGGTAAGTGTTGTTTTTTTCATTTTTGACTGCCTCTTCCCACTAGAATGCACAGTATGTGAATAAACCTTGCCCATCCTGTTCACCTCCATAGGAGAGAGCTTGGAAATACTTCTGCCATCACCCCTGGCTCAGTGTCCATTTTCAGGATGCTGAAAGAGGCTTTCCCTCTTGCTCCTCTGCCCGTGAGTTGAGAGCTCAGAGTCTCTAACACCACTCACTGCTATACTCATCATTGCAAATGCCTTTTTTCCCCCCAGGAAGTCAACTCTAGGGCCCAAGTCCCTCCCTGCTCCAACATGCAACACACACGTGCACACACACCTGACTTCCTACATGCTCAAGGCTTGAGCCAAAATAGAGAAGGAATCACCCTGGTACTTGCTCTCAGATACACCTGGCCAACTGGGAGATAAGCAGAATGTACCATGGTCTGAAATGGAGCTGTACCCCCCATGGCCCCACAGTGTCAGCAACTCCAGCCCCCCCAGCAGTGACTGGCAAAGATTCGACAGTTGAGGAAAGACCCCGTAGTAGCCATCAAATGACAGGGTCCTTAGGTCTTACCTGAAAAGAGGCTCCTCAAGTCCACGGTCCACCAGCTTTTCAGCCCCCTCCCATGAGCAGAACTTGCTTAACCTCTGAGCTTCAGTTTCTTTGCTTAAAATCGGGTATCTGGAAGAGTCCAGGTTCAAGAAGATCGTATGCATTGCAAGCATGGTACCCGGCACCCAGTAGGAGCTTAAGGAAAGTCACTTTGCCTCTTCCCTTGGATCTGCCAGAGGGAAATGAGGTAGAGAGGTTTGCCCAACCTGTGACAGTTGCTCCTTCCTCGGAGAAGGCTGCTACTCTTTCCTCTTAACTGGGGGGGATCTGATAGCCAGGGGATGCCCTCAGAGGCTAGATCTTTGAAGGAGAAATGAAGGGTCCTGAGATGCACATGGAATACGGGGGCGTTACGGAGAGCGCTTCCGTGTCCTACTGGAGCTGCTGCTGAACCTGAGAAAGGACTAGGCTTTAGCCTGGCTGATGGGTGCAGTCCACCATGTCCTCTTGACCCCTGTGGGAGGGTTCTGGTTGGGCATTTCCCATCTCCCCGGGTTCCTGTGCCCGGAGTCTAATCAGCCAGGGGACAGGCTCAGCAGGCAGTTAGCCCCTATGAACCAACAAGCTCCACTGAGGCGGCCCTGCCCCTGGTCCGGGCCCCCCAGCCCACCAGGGATTTCCCAGCTCTGAGCACGGCCGCCCCGCCTTCCCCCCGAGATCTCCACCTCATGTCTCTCTCTGTTCCACAGTGGTGTTTGGACAGTTTGCCTTCTTCCACACGGCCCTCAACGACGTGGTGGAGGTGCATGACGGCCACAACCAGCACTCCAGGCTCCTCAGCTCCCTCTCGGGATCCCACACAGGTACCCGGGGCTGGGCGGCGGTGAGGGTGGGGCGGGGACGTGCCGGGGAACGGGGAGGAGGCCCTGGGGGCGGGGCGGGGAACGGGGAGGAGGCCCTGGGGGCGGGGCGAGAGGAGGCCCTGGGGGCGGGGCGGGGCGGGGCCACAGCGGGAACCACCCCTAGTGTCTGTCGCGCTCCGGGCGCTGCCGGCTGCTAATATCCCCGCGTAGAAAGGCGCTTCGGTTACTCAGCCGTTAAAAAGAATGCATTTGAATCAGTTCTAATGAGGCGGGTGAAACCGGAGCCCATTATACAGAGCGAAGTAAGTCAGAAAGAAAAACACCAATACAGGATATTATTAACGCTTATATATGAAATTTAGAAAGATGGTAACGATGACCCTATATGCGAGACAGCAAAAGAGACACAGATGTAAAGAACAGTCTTTTGGACTCTGTGGGAGAAGGCGAGGGTGGGATGATCTGAGGGAATAGCATTGAAACATGTATATTATCAATTGTGAAACAGATCGCCAGTCCAGGTTCCATGCATGAAACATGGTGCTCAGGGCTGGTGCACTGGGATGACCCTGAGGGGTGGGATGGGGAGGGAGGTGGGAGGGAGGGTCAGGATGGGGAACACATGTCCACCCATGGCTGATTCATATGAATGTATGGCAAAAACCACCACAATATTGTAAAGTAATTAGCCTCTAATTAAAATTTAAAAAAAAAAAAAAAGGAACTTCAGAGGCTACCTTCACCCCAGGCTGTGTCTACATGTCTCCCCAAGTGGTGTAGCATTCCCCTGTGGGTTGACACTGAGACCCAACCTGTTTTTCTAATTATAAACAGGTTGCATTTTCATTGTGGAAAACTTATGGAGGCAGGATAATTGCATAAAGGATTAAAATAAAACCACCCAGAAAGAATCTCTGAGAAGATGGGTGTATCTCTATTTCTACTTGACTTAATCTTTTACATTTTTTATTGAACATAACAATATACATACTTTTATTAAAATGTTCACTGTGAGCATTCCTCTTTATTTTCCTCTATAATAGGATTTTTAAAAGCTGCATAATAGTCTATCATAGTTATTTAAAAGTTATGTAATGAATTCTCTATTATTGAACATTTGGATTGTTTCTTATTTTTCACTCATGAATAGTAATTCAATATAGTATACATATATTTTTGTATACATCTCTATTACCTTAGAATAGCTAGAGTTGGAATTGCTAAGTTAAAGGAAATGTGTGATCTTTAAGGCTTTTTATAAAGATTGTTAAATATCGCTCTAAATATCACTCTTGTCACTTTGTTCACCAACCAAGGCATGTTTTATGCTCACAAAAACTAGGTAATTAAGAAAATGAAAACCTCATTTTGAAAAGTAAAACGGTATCTCTTTTTTAATTTGCCCTTTTTAAACTACTAGTTAGGTTAACCTTTTATAAGGTAACTATTGGCCCATATGGTTTTTATTTGTGAATATACTTGTAGGTTATTGTTGATTTTTCTATTAGCATTTATTTTTTCAGTATTTATTTAGTAAAGTTCCATATTATTATAAGCTATATATATTACATGGCATATAAACCTCTTGTCTACAGTATATGATACGAAAAACCTTCCCTTACAGTTTGTCATTTGCCATTTAATTTTCTTCAGGGTATGTTTTAATGTCAGAAAATCTAAATTTACCATGTAAATCTATCAATGATCAAATATCAGTCCATCTTTTATAAGTTTCTCCTTCACCTTTCTGATGACTAAATAAATATTCCTCTGTGTTTTCTTTTACTTCTTTTTTAGTTTCATTGTTTCTTTTAATACCTCTGGAATTTATTTCGATTTATTATTTGAAATAGGGAATATTTAACCAACATTCTTACAAATTTAATCAGTTTCCCTAATGGAATTTTCAAAGTGTCAGATTTACATATATTTTTATAAAGTTAAAGGTAAGTTTCTAGACTTTTTATATATTTCCACTGTGTCTGTTTATTCTTCTATCAGCATCAAAAATCTTTAATTAGTATAACATTATAATAATGCTTAACACTATGATAATTTTAAACATCTGGTACTGTAAGTTCCTATTATCATTCTTGGTTTTGAATTTTTATTGGCTATTTTTACTTAATTTTGCCTCCAAATAACTTTTAGAAATATTGCATCAGAATTTTCATCAGAATTCTAATAAACTTACAGATTAATTGAAGGAGAACTTACATCTTCATAATAGGAACTCTATTTCCCATCAAGAATATGGTATGTCTCTCTATTTATTATCTTCTGAAAGAAAAAAAAATAAAAACCTTTGGAAAGCTGCTATCATTTTCATTTTGGCAGTATACATTTTTTGTTAACTTTATACCTAGAAATTTCATGGAAATATTTGTTGTTGCTACTATAAATGAGTCTTCCCCTTGCCCCCCTGCTGTTATATTTTCTAACCGGTCTTTGCTGGTATATTAAAAGACTGGTATTTGGAGTATATTCATCTTGCAAAGTCATTGACCTCTCCATAATTACACTAGCACTGCCAAACGATTCTCCTGGGTCCTCTAGGCAAGAAGCAACATCATCTGCAAATAAATTTGTCTCATTATTTTATCTCTTCTCAATGGTTTTTCTTTTCTTTTCTCCCATGGTTATTGGTCTAATCAGGTGTATTACCTTAACATCAACATTGATATTTTATGTTAGTAAAAAAAAATCCATTTTGTAATTATTTTAAATGTAACACCATAGCTTACATAACATCCTATGATAATGTTTAGTCTCCTTTGTGTTAGTGGTTATACACAAGAACAAAATAATCTGAAGAAAAACAGGGGAGATGTTATAAAACAAAAGCAGAGGATAATTAATTGGAAAATAATAACAAACTCCACACACTGAATGCTATATTCATTGTTGCCCTTTTTTTTCAACTGGACCAGAGGTTTTATAGTGTTTAGTTTGTTTTCTTTTGCTTGCTTCATTTGATTTTTTATTGCTTCTATTAATACGTGTCAATTCTTCTGTAGACTTTATTGTTTTCTAATTAATTTACCCCTGTTTCATAAAGTCTCTCCTTTTTCTTCTTCGGATTACTTTGTTCTTCTTGTTCTAACTCTCTGAATTGAGAGTTTTGTTTGTTATTTTCTCCAGGTAATAAAGAAGCATGTTTACAGCATATCAGTTCAGTTCAGTTCAGTCGTGTCTGACTCTTTACAACCCCTTAGACTGCAGCAGGCTTCCCTGTCCATCACCAACTCCTGGAGCCTACTCAAACTCATGTCCATTGAGTCGGTGATGCTATCCAACCATCTCATCCTCTGTCGTCCCCTTCTCCTCCCACCTTCAATCTTTCCCAGCATCAGGGTCTTTTCCAATGAGTCAGTTCTTTGCATCAGGTGGCCAAAGTATTGGAGTTTCAGCTTCAGCATCAGTCCTTCCAATGAACATTCAGGACTGAATCACAGCACGCCAGGCCTCCCTGTCCATCACCAACTCCCGGAGTCCACCCAAACCCATGTCCATCGAGTCAGTGATGCCATCCAGCCATCTCATCCTCCGTCGTCCTCTTCTCCTCCTATGCCCAATCCTTCCCAGCATCAGAGTCTTTTCCAATGAGTCAACTCTTGGCATGAGGTGGCCAAAGTATTGGAGCTTCAGCTTCAACATCAGTCCTTCCAATGAACACCCAGGACTGATCTCCTTCAGGATGGACTGGTTGGATCTCCTTGCAGTCCAAGGGACTCTCAAGCGTCTTCACCAACACCACAGTTCAAAAGCATCAATTCTTCAGCACTCAGCTTGCTTTATAGTCCAAATCTCACATCCGTACATGACTACTGGAAAAACCATGGCTTTGACTAGACGGACCTTTGTTAGCAAAGTAATTCCTCTGCTTTTTAATATGCTGTCTATGTTTGAGATAGCTTTTCTTCCAAGGTGCAAGCGTCTTAATTTCACGGCTGCAGTCACCATCTGCATTGATTTTGGAGCCCCCAAAAATAAAGTCTGACACTGTTTACCCATCTATTTCCCATGAAGTGATGGAACCAGATGCCATGATCTTAGTTTTCTGAATGTTGAGCTTTAAGCCAATTTTTTCACTCTGTGGCAGAAAGTGAAGAGGAACTAAAAAGCCTCTTGATGAAAGTGAAGGACGAGAGTGAAAAAGTTGGCTTAAAGCTCAACATTCAGAAAACTAAGATCATGGCATCTGGTCCCATCACTTCATGGGAAATAGACAGGGAAACAGTGGAAACAGTGTCAGATATTATTTGGGGGGGCTCCAAAATCACTGCAGATGGTGATTGCAGCCATGAAATTAAAAGACCCTTACTCCTTGGAAGGAAAGTTATGACCAACCTGGATAGCATATTTTAAAGCAGACACATTACTTTGCCAACAAAGGTCCGTCTAGTCAAGGCTATGGTTTTTCCAGTTGTCATGTATGGATGTGAGAGTTGGACGGTGAAGAAAGCTGAGCACCAAAGAATTGATGCTTTTGAACTGTGGTGTTGGAGAAGACTCTTGGGAGTCCCTTGGACTGCAAAGCGATCCAACCAGTCCATCCTAAAGGAGATCAGTCCTGGGTGTTCATTGGAAGGACTGATGTTGAAGCTGAAGCTCCATTACTTTGGCCACCTCATGCCAAGATTTGACTCATTGGAAAAGACTCTGATGCTGGGAAGGATTGGGGGTGGGAGGAGAAAGGAACAACAGAAGATGAGATGGCTGGATGGCATCACCGACTCGATGGACATGGGTTTGGGTGGACTCCGGGAGTTGGTGATGGACAGGGAGGCCTGGCGTGCTGCAATTCATGGGGTCGCAAAGAGTTGGACATGACTGAGTGACTGAACTGAACTGAACTGATCTCCTTTAGGATGGACTGGTTGGATCTCTCTGCAGTCCAAGGGACTCCCAAGAGTCTTCTCCAACACCACAGTTCAAAAGCATCAACTCTGGCGCTCAGCTTTCTTTATAGTGCAGCTCTCACATCCATACATAACTACTGGAAAAACCATAGCCTTGACTAGATGGATCTTTGTTGGCAAAGTAATGTCTCTGTTTTTTAATATTTTGTCTAGGTTACAGCATATATATTCACATTTAAACACAGTTTTGGCTCCATGATTTTGATATATACTGTTTTCATCATCATTACTCTCTAATAATCTGTGATCATGATTTATTCTTTATGCACAAGAGTTATTTAAGGATATCTCTTCTTTTCCGCCAAGAACTTGCACATTATTGTTTTTAAATTTAAACATTTGTGTTAAATTTCTATTTTTATTGCCAGCCTGTACCATTTCTACTCTAGGGATTAAATGAGGTCATCTCAGTAGCGAAAGACATTCTTTTTAACTCCCTAAGTGTCTGAGAAGAATGTGTGTTCTCTGACATGTAGAAAGTCCACATGGAGGGAAAGGGTGAGCTACGGCTCTATGGTCACCCTTTTGTTGCTGTTCAGTCGCTCAGTCGTGTCCAGCTCTTTGAGACCCATCAGCTGCAGCACACCAGGCTTCCCTGTCCTTCACTATCATCCAGAGTTTGTTCAAATTCATGTCTGTTTAGTTAGTGATGCCAACCAGCCATCTCATCCTCTGTTGCCCCCTTCTCCTCCTGCCCCCAATCTTTCCCAGCATCAGGGTCTTTTCCAGTGAGTTGGCTTTTCACATCAGGTGGCCAAAGTACTGGAACTTCAGCTTCAGCATCAGTCCTTCCAGTGAATATTCAGGATTGATTTCCTTGAAGATGGACTGGTTTGATCACACTGCCTGGTCTCTGCTCCCAGCTTTCCCACTTGCTAGGCTGGTACCTGTGGTCATAGTGCTTGGCCACTCTGAGCATCAGTTTCCTCACGTGTAAAGTGCAAAAAGTGAACGTTCTACTCTTAGAGTTACTGTTAAGATTAAATAAGCTTTGTAGTAGCCATTAGATCAGTCTTACTCAATTTTATTATTCAAACCCAATATATTAGTGGTTTTCAATGAAATGAAATGCCCCACACTCAACCAAGAAGGTAAATTGGGATTTTGGAGGGTAGGGATTTGGAAGGTAAATTGGGATTGCTTTCAAAATCTCATGATAGATAAAAGTATAACCATCAATATAGAAGTATAGTATAGGTACAGGTAGAAAGATAGGTATACATTTGGAGCCTATAGATAAATATGGATATAGAAATAAAGATGGATAGAAATGTAAATAACCAATGGAAATAGAAAGAAATGGAGTTGGACATAGATGACTGATGGATGGATACATGGATGGATGGATAGATAGATACATGATTAATAGAAAGAAGTATAGGACATATATACATTAATATCAATATCCTCAGATTGTCTCTTATGTAGAGAAAAACTGATGAGGAGCCATTGGTGATGATGGGAGTGAATTGTGTCCCTGTCCCTAAGGTTGTCAGGCGAGAAAAAGAAAAGCTTGAGGATCACTACTCAACAGTCTTCATTTTGTTTTTCTACTTGATATATCAATGAGAATATGTGCAAAAGTATCTGCTACCACATTTGTGATATCTTGTCTTTTGTGTTTGTATCTATGTTTGCCTCATTTATCTTTCCTCATTTTCTTTGAAAGTCTTTTTCTTTTAAAGGGAAGTTTCCTTGTTTTATAAGTGAAGCATGTGGGCTGCTATCGGTCACCTTGTTTTGTTCATTCTGGGGTTTTGTTTGTTTCGTTTTGCTTTTGCTTCTTCACCCTTCCATTCATACCTGACCCATCTCTAATTCACAGCTTTTGTTGATATATTCATCCTTTATCAATGCTATTAGTAATTATATTCTAATTACGGACTTCTTTCCCAAGAATAAGTTTCTCCATTTGCATTTAGTGTTGTTACCTTCCTAACAATAATTAATTGGGTTGAACTACAGTTTGCTAGTTGTCTTTATCCCTGATGCCTTTTGATTTCCCTACTTTTGTTCATTTTTTAAAAGTCAGGCTCCTGACTGCAGTACTTTCTGTCACCTTGCATGTATGAGAATGCCTTTCCTTTGATGTATCGTATAAATGACAACTTGATTATAAATCAAATTATGGGTCACCAACTTATTTCAAAACCACAGTGGTTACTTTATTCCCACAGTTAATGTTATGGATGAGTTGATGTCCAATCTAATTCTTTGTCCTTGTAGGCAATCCATGCTTTTCTCTTTTAAAAACCTTTCATATTTTTCTCTATTTTTAAAATTGAAAAGGCTACTAGGATGTGTTGTGATGGAAATCGCTTTTCATTTCTTAGATCCGGCACTTTGTGAACAGTTTCATTTAAAACCTCAAATCTTTCTTAAGCTTGGAATGTTGTCTTCCTTCTTAAATTATTTTTTCCCCTTCAATTTCTCTTGTCTTCTCTCTCTAGAATTCTTAATATATGCATATCGGATTTTTTCCCCCACATCTCTTCCATGTAACTTGTCATTCCTCTCATTAGTTTAATCTCTTCATCCTTTTTCTGTGGATTCTGGAAGAATTTCCCAACATTAATCTCCACTTTGCTGCTTGATTTCTGCAGAATCTAGTTCTGTGTGCTGGTGTTTTCATCTCTTTGTGGCCTTTATTGATCTCAGATCTGGCCTTTGACACATTTCCTCCTCTACTTTCAGAGATACAATACTAGAATTTCATCTTGTGACAGCCATGATTGAAAATCTTCTGAGATTTTTTACCTGTTCTTTGTTGTAGTTCATATAAAGATATTTGCTTTGACTTCTGTGAGTTCTCTTCCCTTAAGCCTTTGGAATCTTTTCTTATGTCCAGGGATTTTACTGTGTGTTTATCCCTGGAGATGGAGATTGCTATGTCCAGTACTGAAAGTTGAAACGGAATCTGGGAGAGATTATGGAGGTCCTACTCCACATATACCAGGTGGCTCAGACAGTAAAGGATCTGCCTGCAATGCAGGAGACCCAGGTTCAATCCCTGGGTCACGAGATCCCCGGGAGAAGGAAGTGGCTATCCACTTCCATATTCTTGCCTGGAGAATTTCATAGACAGAGGAACCTTGTGGGCTACAGTCCAGAGGGTCACAAAGAGTTGAACATGACTGAACGACAACACTTTCACTCCACGTATATCCAGCTGGGAGGATGGAAAAGTTGAGTTTGTTCTGCTCACGTTTATTGAAAGGAGGATCTTAGAGATGGTGGTGAAAATCAGGAAAAGCTTTTCTTCAGGAGTTTCTTTTTGCTTTGACAGCCAGAATTTAACTGGGGCAGTAACTCCTAGGCTCAGCCATCTGGGACCTCTGTAAATCTAAATGTGTTGTGAAAAAGAGTCTCTAATCCCCATGACCAGGAATATCACATGGGCTTTCTGGAAGCACTGCTGGCCCCTAGATGTGCCTCCCAAAGCCTCCTTGGCTGGTTCCAATACCAAACCTCACTGCAGTAGAGATATAGCCTGGCTTTCTGTTTACAGCCCTGCTTCCCTTCTGAGGGTGGGTCAGCAGACATTTCCAGGGATCCCTAAAGTTGTGGAGGGGCAGCATGCAGAGTGACCATGCCATTGCCCATCACCCCACTTTCTCCATGAGCTTCCACAGGAAGGTGATGGTGAGCAGGACTCCCCCTCACAGTTGCAGGTCCGCCTGGACCACATCAAGCAGAAGACACACCTTTTTCTTCTGATATAAAGGCTGTTGGGCTTCCTTATCTTCCTGTGCCTATGCAGACTTTCCCCAGTTTATGTGTTATCGGTTGGGTGACAATACGCCCTGCTTTGCCTGGCATAGTCCCAGCTTTCACTTGGTTGTCCCAGAATAATAATTATTAATAACATGCCCTTTGACTCTCAGAAGTGTCCTAGTGTGAGCAATGAATTATATGATCTCTCTGGTTATCAGTCATTTCACAGGGCATCTGGGAAAAACCTGGGATGTTCTCTGATGATCACATCACCCTCCTTCCTAGAACTTGGGGCCTTTTTGCTTGTTTGTTTTTATCAGATTGAATCAGTTTTCTAAGTAAACCACCAGTCACTTTGGTAATGGCCATTTTCCCCATCCCTGTGAGTCAACATGTCTTTAGAAGCTTTCTCCTTTCTAAGCAGGTCATTTGATCTTTCTGAACTTTTCTTTCTTCATCTATAGACTGTGGGTACTGAGTGCTAACCTTGCATTGATACAGGTCAACATAAGACCATAGATGTGAGAGCTTTATGTAAATTCTAAAGTACAGTATAAATATGAGGTTTTATTTCAGGAAGACCTGGGAGGTGGAAGGGGTTGCTTGTGTGAGATGTGGGTGGCCCTTCTATCCTGGTCAGGCCCCTACCGGGCCCGACTGACTGCTGGACTCACCATCTTCCTCTTCTCCTCACTCCTTATCTTGGCAGGAGAATCGCTGCCCTTGGCCACCTCCAATCAAGTCCTTGTTAAGTTCAGTGCCAAAGGCCAAGTACCAGCCAGAGGCTTCCACTTTGTCTACCAAGGTATGCAGGATGTGATGTGGGAGGTGCAAAGGCAGTCTCCATCTTCGGGGATCAAGGAGAACAGGGACCTTTGACACCCCTAGTCTGAGCCTCACTCTTACAGTGTTTGTGGGGCAATTCCCTGAAATTCAGTTGAATTTTATACATCCCATATAGACAATTCTTGGACCTAACTCTATGCTGGATAAAGGGAGAAATCAGAGAAGGGAAGCTAATTTGTGCCCTCCCCCACTCCCCATTGTGTGGCACAGTCCTCATGGCATTGAGAGGACCAGCCCAGGCCTCTTACCTAGGCCTTCTCCTATGGAATGTGGCTTTGTCTGCAAGGCCCAAAAGGTCCAGGAAAAACATAGTCTTTAGAGTGAGCTGGACATGGATTTGAACCCCAGCTCTGGCACTAACTGGGCACCAGCTACTCCCCCTCTCAGAGCCCCAGTTTGCTCACCTATAAAATCAGGGTGACCATGTCACCTCACAGAGTAGCTGGCACGAAGCGGGTAGTCAGTGTCTGTTCCCCATCCTTAGGGCCCTGAAAGGCCAAGTCTCGGAGCGGCCTGGCCCTCCACGGCAGGCCCCAGCCTCTCTTTGTTGAAGGGAATGTCCACTCTCCTGGGGCTCAGGTTCCAAGCAAGGTCCTGTATATTCCACTGCCCAGAACGACCTGCACTGCCCTGTGTAGGGGTAATCCTGCCCAGGAGACACCCTTCCTGGGCCTGGGGTCAAAGGTCCTATAGCCCCCTGAAGGTGGGGAAGGGAAATTCAGGTCTGTGAGAGCAGGGCCCTGGGCAGGGTCTTAGGGGACATGGGACCCTACTGGGCAAGGGGCTTCATTGGGAAGGCGAAGAGCACAACGGGGCCTAAAGGCTGGGTCTGGGGCTCTTACTGCCTTCCGTAGTTTCCAGAAGCTGTGCTACCTGGCGTGTCCAACTGTATTTCAGGAAGATGGGCCTCATCCTAGAAAGCCCCTTACCCCCGTCCTAAGGGAAAGCACCCAGAGCCTCTCAGAGCCCCACCCTGTTCCAGCCCCACGATGTGTCTATCCCCGGACCCCATTTCTAGAGGGGTGAGGCCTGCCCCTCAGCACCCCTGTTCCCTGCAGCGGTGCCCCGAACAAGTGCCACGCAGTGCAGCTCAGTGCCAGAACCCCGCTATGGCCGGAGGCTGGGCAGTGACTTCTCCGTGGGGGCCATCGTCCGCTTCGAATGCAACTCTGGCTATGCCCTGCAGGGCTCCCCAGAAATTGAGTGCCTTCCCGTTCCTGGGGCCTTGGCCCAGTGGAATGTCTCAGCACCAACGTGTGTGGGTGAGTCCTGGACAACCAGGGCTTGGGGGAGAGGGTGGCCAGCAAATACCCAGCAAGACACACGAGCTCTGCCTGCCAGGGTAACTTGAGAGAGTGGGTGACCCCTTCCAGGTCAACCCGTGTCCCGTGGGTGGGTGTGAAGGGGCAGTGAGAGCCGCTGATCAGTCTGGGGAGAGGGACGCTGGGCAGAGTCCAGGTCCCTGAGAAGGGTTGTAGGGAGACCGCCTGGGGAGGGGGTGGGGCTGTGCCCGTGGGCGGAGCCAGAAGGGGGCGGGGTCACAGCGAGGCCGGAAATCCTGGGCGGGGTCTGCTCCCCGTGGACCCACCCAGACGAGAGCCGCCTCTCTCCCAGTGCCCTGTGGCGGAAACCTCACGGAGCGTACGGGCACCATCCTGTCCCCCGGCTTCCCCGAGCCCTACCTCAACAGCCTCAACTGTGTGTGGAAGATCATGGTCCCAGAAGGCGCTGGCATCCAGGTAGGAGCCAGGGGGAGACAGTCGCAGCCTGTCTCCAGCCCCTCAGGGCAGGGACGCAGTGGCGGCCCACAGTCAGAAAAACACAACAGCTCCCAGCTCAGGAAAAATGAGGTGTGGGGGCTGGCTGGGCCGTCGGGGAAGCCGCCAAAAGGAGGAGATGGGCCTGGAGATGGAGTGTGAAGCCTGGGAGGAGTCAAGGAGATTTTTTTCAAGTGACTTGAAGGGTACTGTTCTTAAGATTTTTCTGGGAGTTGGGAGAGGGGCGTTGCAGGTGAGGGGAAGGCGCAAATCGACAGGCACCCCCTCACACACATCGGGGGTGTTGCACCCGCAGCCCGAGGCAGCAGCGGACTCCGGACCAGACTGATGCGTACAGATGCGAGCAGGTGTAGGACCCCCAGGACGGCTGCTGCTCCTGGGAGGAGGGGGCGGCGCCGCAAGGCCGGCAGAGAGAAACCACAGGGACTCCCGGTGGACAGGTCCACCCAGGGGTGGACCCACAGGGGTGGGTTACTGTCTCGCAGCTGCAGGATGTCTGGAGACAGGAAAGTGAGGAAACTCAAGGAGTGTTGGAGAGATGAGGAGAAGGCCAGTCGCCCCGAAGTAGCCCTATGTCCTGGACTGTCCTTTCCCGCCTCTTTGCCTGACAAAGCACCCCACTGTCATATAACCATCCCTCCTCTCTCTCCCTCACTGGACAATGAACTCCTTGGGAACAGGGATCGCATCTTCCTTTTATCAGAGTTTCCAGTATGATCCAGAGGAGGTGCTCAGTAATTGAGTTAACTACATGAAAGGAGGAGGGGTGAGGGAGTGGGGAAGAGAGGATTGCCTAACCAGCGGTTCACTCCCCCTGCCTTCCCAGATTCAAGTCGTCAGTTTTGTCACAGAGCAGAACTGGGACTCCCTGGAAGTGTTTGACGGTGCAGACAACACTGTAACCATGCTGGGGAGTTTCTCAGGTGAGATGGGGCTTCCAGGGACCTGAACTCGCAGGGCAGCAGTAGAATTATTATTATTGTTACTATTGAAATGGGGTTCACATGCCATAAAATTCATCATTTTTAAGTGTACCATTTGGTGGGTTTTAGTATATTCACAAGGTTCTACAACCATCACCACTATCCAATTCCAGAACATTTTCATCAGCCCCAAAAGAAACCAGGTACCCATCTGTACACACTCCCCGTCTTATTCACCACCACCCCCTGGCAACCACTAACATCCTTCCTGTCTATGGATTTGCTTGTCTCAGACATTTCATATAGTGGAGTCCTACACTATATGGCCTTCCGGGCCTGGCTTCTGTCATTCAGTGTAATGTTTTCAAGGGTCAACACTTCACTGTGTGGACAGACCACATTTCATCCATCCATTCATCAGTTGAAGGATGTTTGGTTTTTTCCACTCATTGGCTAATTATGAATAATGTTGCTGTGGACATTCACATACAAGTTTCCACGGGAACATGTTTTCAAGTCTCTTAGGTATATGTATACCTAGGAGTGGAATTCCTGGGTCATACGGTGATTCTATAAATAATTTTGAAGGACTGACGGCAGACTGGCCACACCATTTTCCATTCCAGCAGTGGACTTCTAAGTGTAGTGTATGATTTTGCCCAAAGGCCAGGGCAATTTATCTGGATCTCGTAGGCCCCAGAACTCCGTGTTGCCAAGATATAGCAGTGAGTCACATGCCCCAGGTAAACTGTCTACAGTGCCTGGATGGCCCAGAGAATTATTCATGTCAGAATCCCTTTGAAGACACCTAGCAGGGGACCACACTCATCTGCCCCCGAAGGAAGTCACCTGCTGCTGGCATGTGGCTTGGTCACTGCTCTTTTGCCAGAAGTTGTTCAGAGTCTCTCCTCCTTTAGGTATGAGAGACCCAGCACTCTGAGGGGAGCTAATTTGTCATTCAGTGGGTTTGATAGCTGGAGACATTTGGGGACCTTGGGATCAGAACCTCAATAGGTTGCAACAGGGGTGGTGCCCAGGGGTGGGAGAGGCTAAGCCTGATTGGTCCCTATTTCCTTGCCCAGGAACAACCGTGCCTGCCCTACTGAATAGCACCTCCAACCAGCTCTACCTGCATTTCTACTCAGACATCAGTGTGTCTGCAGCCGGCTTCCACTTGGAGTACAAAAGTGAGAATCCAGAGTCTCAGCGTGTACAGGGTTCAGGGTGGGAACTGACAGGGCCTGAGTTCCCCACGAGGAACGGGGGTTGTTCTGGGACTGTGTATTCTCTACCTTGCTGAAGCCTCACACAGACCTAGCATCCTCAAGCATCAGATGCTCAAGCTCAGAGAAGGTCAGAAACAGTCAGGAAGCAGTGAGGCTGGGGTTCTCGCCCAAGGGTCTGTTTTGCAGAAACCTGTTTGCTTCCTCTGAGTCCCCACAGGAATGGGAAGGAGCCCAAGATATTATTTGAAGAATAATGGAGGTGTGAGGTGCTCCAGTCTAAAACCTGGCCTCTCTAAGCCCTGGTCAGTGATGCAGCTGTCCTTGAATTTCCTCTTCTTATTGCAGACTTCACTCCTCTCCCATCAGATTTCTCCCTGCATCCTCAAAACCTTACATCCTGGCTTCCTGCATCCCTAAGTGATCACAACTAAAAACTCTTGGAAAAAAAAGGGTTTCAGGGAGAGAGGTACAAACTGTTGGGCATAAGATAGGCCCAAGGATGTATTGTACAACATGGGGAATAGAGCCAATATTTTATAATAATTGGAAGTGAAAAGTAACCTTTAAAAATTGTATTAAATTTTTTAATTTTTAAAAAAGAAAAAGGATTGCAGATGTGCCTTATGGGGCAACAAAGACAGAGGTTGCTGGGGTGGCTGCTTTCATCCTGAGACTGTCTGCCCATCCCCTCCACACGGGGTACAGGAATGGATTGGCAGCAGGGTCTGTCACCCATTCATTCAACAAATACTCATTGAATATTTACAATGTGCCAGGTGCAATGTCGGTTTTGCTAGGATTGAGTCAGATCAAGAGAGAGGAGTCCTTTCTGAGTCCATGGGGGAGAGGCAGACATGTGGACAGAGAAGGGCATGACAGCATTGCAGGTCTCTCGGGGTGTCACCAGGAGGGGCAGCAGTTCTCCCAGGAGCTGGAGGAGGGGTGAATGTCATGGAGAAACAGTGGACACCTGCAAGGTGGCATGCCCTGTGGTGGGTGCCCGTGGAACAGAGATGCACAAGGCACAGGGCACAGAGTCTAGGGGGAGAGATGGACATGGAAACGGTCACGGTAGTGCAACCTGATATGCTAAGAGAGTACAGAAGAGGGGCGCCTATCCTGGGTGAGACTTTACACAAGGAGTACCTGGGCTAGGTGTGGGATGAGAAGTAAGAAATGGGGGAAGGTGTATTTGACTGGACCATCTGAGTAGGATGGACAGATGGAAGCCCCACTTGCTACTAGTGTCAGCATCACCCACTGGTATCAGAACAAATGCTTCTCATCCAGGTAGTGGAGAGAGGATTAGCTGGATCCTAGGATGCTCATCACCTGAAAGAACTGAAATGATCAGCTGGTCAGAAAGTGCAGGGCAGCTTGAAGCCAAGACCCTGCAGGGTGGAGGACAGGACAGGGACCTCTGAGACTTTCCTCCCACAGACCCCTCAGACCTCAGCCACCTGGCCCCTGAGTATCCTAGGCTCTTGAATAATTTAAATTTTTCCTTTCACCCTCTCTCCTCTGTTCTCTCCAGTTGTGTTTCTTTATCCAATATTTAAAATTGAGTCCTTTAATGTTCCCTAGAATATTCTCTTTTCTTTCTTGTTCTGAAAGGGGACTTCTTTTCTAAATCTCCTTGTTATTCTACTGCCTCATTCCCAGGAAAAATTCACCTCCTTGAATTTTTTTGTCTTTTTTTGCTGTTGTTGTTCAAGACAACTGGTGATTTTCTCAGTAACTGGTGTTTATCATGCACTGTCCTCTCACAGTGGAAGAAGCTAGGGGATATCAGAGGTCTCCATTAGTATTTGGAGACTGAAATTCCTAGGAGCCAGGACCCTGTAGTTACATTTCCATTTTGTAGATCATCTACAGAGTACAGAAGGGAAGAATTAACTGCTATTGTAGAGGCAAATGGTTTTGCAGAATACTGAAAAGTCCTGTCTATTGCTATGACTCATATTTGATGTTTATTAATTGAAATGGAAATGACCAATCTGCTTTCAAAAGTAATAAATTTCTTATGATTTTTTTAAAAAGTCTTCCTTTGTTATAAACTTGGCTTAAATAAAATTCACCACTGCCATGTAAAGAAATTAGAATGGACTTTCAATTAAAGAAATTAGATTGCTCTTGCTTTCTCTCTTTTTCTCTCTGCCCTTCCACCTCCTTCTGTCCACCACTTCCATTCCAGTAAGTAGGTCTCAGGTTACTATGTTGTGATCACCTCAGTAAATACTGAGTTGCCTTCTACTTGGAGGACAGGAAAGAGTGGAGAAAAAAAAAAAGAGACGAGAGTTGAGATGAAGGACTTGCAGTTCACTTTGATAATTGTTTTAATACTGTCCTGGAAATCTTTTGTCCAAGATGCTGAGATCTGTGGATTTAGGCCCAAGCAGCTTTCATTTCTAAGCATCACATCCACTTCTTAAAAGCACATGTAGGACAGAAGTTGCATGGGAAGAAATGAAGGAACTTCTTGGGGTGACAGCAGTGTCGTATCATTTTGAGCCTGGGGGCATAGTCAGAGTTCCCAGATGATACCCACCTGCTCCAGGAGGCTTTGATCTATTGAGCCTCTGTGCCATATACACATTCTGATTTTTCCCATGTGCTGGGAGGTGAAAGGCTTGGGAAACACTGGCCTAGAGACTGGGAGGAGAGAAAGCAGAGAGGATACAGCTTGGAGGCAGCTTCTCCTCCTTGCTGCCAGCACTGCCTTCAGCCTGCTAGTACATCAACCTGATGGATTTGTCCATTCCCCTGTCGTCTGTCTCTGTCTGGTCTAGCGGTGGGCCTGAGCAGTTGTCCAGAACCTGCTGTGCCCAGTAATGGAGTGAAGACTGGCGAGCGCTACCTGGTGAACGATGTGGTCTCATTCCAGTGTGAGCCGGGATATGCTCTCCAGGTACCTACCGTTGGCCCCCCAGGACTGGAAAGGTGTCCCTTGAGCTGGGATCAGCCAGCCTTCTCCCAGCAGAGCTGCAGTCACCACAAAACAGAGAGAAGCGCCCCAGATCCCTCAGGGACTGTTGTCCCCTCCTGGAGCTGTTCATGCAAAAGACAAAGTGCTGACTTTGGCCATTTGGCACAAGCCAGCCTCAGATGTGTCCCTGCAAAGTTTCGGTTTGATTAGACTTTAGGAAAGCTTAATTCCTCTTTGAAGGCGATGAAAGAATCTAGTAATTAAATGAGTCTCATGAGGAACCTTTGGTAATGAGAATTCTTTAGTAATGGCTGTTACTAAGTGTCCTTCCCCAGCTCTCTCCCTCCGCCTCTCTCCCCAACCCCCGGTGGATCCATGTATCTTGCTCCTTAACCCAAGGCCTAAGAACAAGCCCCCGCTCCAGGTTGTACATGCGGTTGTGCCGGTGGGGGCAGCTAGCCCACCCTGTTCCTGATTCCTCTAGGGCCACGCCCACATCTCCTGCATGCCCGGGACCGTGCGGCGCTGGAACTACCCTCCGCCTCTCTGTATTGGTAAGAGAACACCTACTTCTCCAGTTCATTCAAATCCATGTCTACCAGGTTCAGGGACATCTCACTGGGATCAAGTTCAAATCCAAAGGAAGTTTGGTATTCCAGGTCTGCGCAAAGGTGGGATCTTTAGACTGATGTTTTTTGTAAGCTTTAGCTCTCAAGCTTTTCATGACTTTTGGAAACCTTTGTCCACCAAATGAAATATGGCAGCAGCTTGGCCATTCCAAAACCTGATGATGACCATTCTGATTCCATATAAACCCAAACCCCGTATGGAACCTCTGGACATTTTGTGGCTTCCCCCTGTGACTTTTCTTGGGACAGACAGATGGAATACACTGATGGAGAAAGACTGAGCATGCCCTGTGGAAGGAGGACTTGGTTTGGTTTGGTTTCTGTGCTGAGTAGTGATGAAGAGATCACTGGGTACACGGAAAGACAGAGTCTCCATGCCCGGAAGCATCTAGTCAGGTCGGGGCAAGGGGAATGTCTGTTTATCAAGGGTCTGCCACATGCCAGGCCCTGAGTTATATGTCTCCTTACTGTAGCTCTTCAGGGCAGGGGTCATCACCCTCAGTTTTGCAAATAGGAAAATCAAGGTTTTTAGGATTCAAAAGAAAGTGGCAGAGCGGGGAATGAGAAACTGTGATTCCCTGATGCCCTGCCAACTGGCAAGTGCAAGACTAGGCTGAACTTGGAGTGGGAAGCAAGGTGAGCCAAGGGCATGTCCTTGGAGCACATGGCCCTGCCCTTCTGGGCTCTGTCCAGGGTGCAGGGCCTGTTCGCCTGCAGAGCAGTCAGCAATGGGACCGGTCCACCCAGGGCCCTTTTCCCCGTGCTGTTTGACGAAAGCCTTGCCCAGGGAACCACGCAGAGCCCCGCAGCCGCCGTGGGCTGAGGGTTTACTGTGCATGCCAGGCCCTGTCCCAAGTGAAGCGAAGTCCTGTCTGTTGTCACCTGATAACCGCCCTGTGACACAACCGGTATGGAGGGGCAGGGAACCAGGTCTGGAGGTTCGGGGTGGGGGAACTTAGAGCTGGCCCCACATCACCCAGGAAGTGGGAGCACGGGGCCTGTGACTGGCGGTGGGTGGGGGGAATCAGTGCTAGAGCCCCTGCTTTCATGCAAGCACTGTTCCCTTCAGATCTGTGTGCTTCAGTCGCCCTCTCCCCAGAAGGGGTTTGCATAGACATGGCACATACTTCTCCCCTCGGCTCCTTCCTCTGGCCTTCCGTAATGGGCTAACCCCTTTCTGTACACACAACCTTTCCTAATAACACATTACAAAAAAAAAAAAAAGAGCCCACATGAACTGGCCAGGCTGCAGCTGTGCCCCAACCCTGCAACGTCAGGTGACTCTGACTGTGAGGTCATTTCGACTGGAGATTCAGATGCCCCAGCCCCCTGTGGTTGGCTCACAGTCACTTTGGCTGAGGGTGGGCTTGTGGTGGGGCTCCTCTGCTGACCGCCCAGCCCCGTGCAATAACAGCCTGGCCTGGTGCCGGCACAGAGCGGGGACTTCACATGTCACTGTCTGTCCCCGTCCTTCCTCCTGTTTTCCAATCCCGAAAGAGCTGGTTGGAATCGTGTAGAAGACAGTCACACTTCTCTTGGGGCACACCATTTTTGCTGCATGACCTCACTAAGGAAACTGACCTTTGAAAGGCATGCCCAAGGTCAGGCATGCATAACTTGGGTTTGTGGACTGCAGGGCAGACATAGGGTATACTTCCTCCCTTCCTGGATGTACATACTTCATTTTCTCTTGTGTGCAGTTTTTTGGGGAGATGAATTAAAGATTCCTTTGGGTTCCCAAAGGGAAATTAACTTAGGAAAGTCCAAATGCTGCATGGCCTTGTTCTCGCCTCGCTGCTGTGCTAACCCCCAGCCTGGTCTCACGGTCACAGCGCAGTGCGGGGGAGCAGTGGAAGACATGGAGGGGGTGATCCTGAGCCCCGGCTTCCCAGGCAACTACCCCAGCAACATGGACTGCTCCTGGAAAATAGCACTGCCCGTGGGCTTTGGTAAGTCTTCACGCCCAGGCCTCTGGGCTTAAAGCAACTGTCTGCTGCCATCACTGAACATAACCTTGGCCGAGTCAGTTCAGCTCTCTGCCTCTCTGCTTTCTCAGCTGTTGAGCTCCTGTGCAGTCCAGAGGATCAGTTAGGAATGGTAGAGATGAACGTGCTTTGGGAACATTAAGTAGGGAAAAAACTTCAGGGATTACCATTATTATTTTTATCATTAGAGTAGTGAGCTAAAATCCAGGAATGTGAAATGAGAAATTGCTCAGGGACGGTTGAAAAAGAAAAAGACAATCTATTTTACGGAGACTGGACTTCAACCTGGGCTTTTAACTCCAATATCCAATTTCTCATCCTAATTAAATTGAGCCAAGGTCAATGTGAAATTGAGTTTGCATCCTTTACACTCACATTCTAGCTGGCCCTAGAGATTGGGAAATGTCGTGTGTGTGTGTGTGTGTAGACATGGGGGTTGGTGGGGTGTAGAGGACACTGATCTGGGTACAAAATTTAATTACTGGAGGTTCATGTGTTGTGCACTGGGAATATAATTTAACCCCTAATATTTCTGTTGAAGAGACAAAGGATTTGTGTTGACGCGGAAATTATAGGCTGTACACGTAGGTCATCCAAGTCATTGCTCTGCTTCTAGGAATGAAATGTCCCAAGGGGATCACTCCTGCACAGGCCTGTGATCCCCCAGTCTGTGACCTCAGAAGTGAAGACCACCTCTTTTGTCCTTTATTATTCATCCTAAAGTGGGTCTTCTGATGGAGAAGAGGCTTTCAAGAGAAAGCGACCTACTTGGATGTATCTAAATCTTCCCTGAGGGGAGAAGTTATGACCCTCAGAAGATAGAGTTATATTAAGTCCCATCTTCTGAAGGAAACTAGAGGTGTATGATTAGGCTGCAAAGTGATGATGACTTTGGCAGCCTTGGGAACTCCAGATTTTGAGATATTGAGGGAAGAGGAGCTGGGAGACCCTCTAACTCTGCATCCAGACATGAACCAGAAGAACCTCAGATGATAGAAGGATGGAGGGAGGACCACACCAAAGGGAAACAGAAGTTTAAGTGGGAGGCGCATCACTTTCTCTATAAGGCCTGATGTTCTGTATAAGACCTCTATCTTTAAGTCCTCCAAGCAATCAGCCTCCTGCAGGGACCAGTCACAGAAGACCAGATCCCTTGCTTTCAAGTTGGATTTTTTTACTGTTGAATTCCAGTCCCTAATGCCCCCTGGTCTGTTTAAAAACCACCGTATTTACAAACTTCTGCCACTAGATGGCGGCAGTCAGGCAGTGCAATTCAGAAATTTGACAAGGGAAGCCCATCCTTAAAGAGCCCCTTCAATGGACCAGCAGCCCCTGTGTAGGGATGACACGTGGGCGGTAGACTGGAAAGTGTAGCTTCCGCGGATATGTACAAAGGTGGGCCGTGTAAAGTTATCTGTAATTTGGAAAATATCTACATGTTAATAGAAGAGTGAATAGTGTGGTTGGGTAATTCATTAAATGGAATTAATTAATATGTAGTTAAAAATCAATGAACTGTATCTTTGCATTGACAAGGGGAGACCTTGAAAAACACACGCTGAATTTAAGCTTGTAAAACTATATATATAATATAATAATAAATGCAAATGTTTAAAACAAATCAGATATACATTTAGGAATCTAAACACATGAACTGGAAGGATATTTTCCGAATTCAAGAGACTGACTGCCTCTGTGGAGAGAAGAGCTGTGGGAGAGGACAGGAGACATGAAGGGGCTTCAACAATATATATCAAGTCTTTATTTAAATAATCAGATGCAAAAAATTCACTCCTATGTGCTTATTCTAAGCAAATTAGAAGGTATAGATGAGCAAATTATAAAAATTCCAATGTATCTGTAGTCCCACCATGCAGAAATCATCACTCACAGCTTTGACCTCACCATCATGAAGACAAGGGCCCTGTAAAGACCCTGTTCCTCCCTGTGCAACGCTCACCAAGCACAGCCTTGATGCATGGCAAATGCTCAATAAATACATTAGTGAGTCAGTGGACAGTCTTCTAGCTTGTTAATATGAAAGTTAGAATTGTATGCTACATAGTACTTTGTAGTCAGATTTTTTTTATTTTTCCCAGTGGGTTTTGTCATACATTGATATGAATCAGCCATGGATTTACATGTATTCCCAATCCCTATCCCCCCTCCCACCTCCCTCTCCACCCGATCAGATTTTTACAGTTAACATTGTGGACATTTTCCTATGCTCA
This sequence comes from Cervus canadensis, assembly GCF_019320065.1. NCBI lineage: Eukaryota > Metazoa > Chordata > Mammalia > Artiodactyla > Cervidae > Cervus > Cervus canadensis. Next base: position 106,681,518 of record NC_057387.1, read on the forward strand.
GAAATGTATTTTTTCAATATGATTTTTAATAGTAATCTGATTTTGAGAAATCTTATCAGTCAATTGATATCAATAGTCCCACACTTACTCTTCAAAGAATATATTTTTATATAAGCTAAGATAAGCTTAGATCCTAAGTAAGCTAAGATCCTAATGAAATCCATTTAACCCATTTCGTTGTTAGATCTTGATTAATCTAATAAGACCCCAAAGTATAAACTTCACTTGGCATCTTAATAGAACCAATGGGATGATGTAGTCTTCTAATTTCTGAATCATCATAAGTGTTCTGGAAAATACTAGTATTGAAGGTCATGTCTTTTGATCGGGTATATTTATGTTTAAAGTGAAAGGGAAGTTGCTCAGTCGTGTCTGACTCTTTGTGACCCCATGGAATGTAGCCCACTAGGCCCCTCCGTCCATGGGATTCTCCAGGCAAGAATACTGGAGTGGGTTGCCATTTCCTTTTCCAAGTTATGTTTAAATGGTGGTATTTTTCAGTTAAAACACTATTTTATCAAAGCTTCCCTTATACTGATACTAGACATATGAATCCCAAATTAAGTCAGGTGTTGACCCTGAACTTCATTTTCCATGAAATAAAATAGAGCAGGGATGGAGCTCAGATATGACTGATGCCTTTCATTTTGAATGAATAATACACTTCTAAGTTCAGTCCTGCCTGAAGCTGAGAGACTGGGCTGACCAGCGATTCCCCATGTGTGTTCTGGGACCCCTAACTGGGTGGGTAGTCGGTGGTGGGGACACGTGGGTCTCTGGCAGGTGATGCTCTCAGGAGTCAGCACGTCAGAAGCAGGACTCTATTGCTTGGGCACTGTCTGCCTTTGTCTTGCTCCCAGGAGCTCACATCCAGTTCCTGAACTTCTCCACTGAGCCCAACCACGACTTCATAGAAATCCGGAACGGCCCCTACGAGACCAGCCGCATGATGGGCAGATTCAGCGGGAGTGAGCTTCCCAGCGCCCTGCTCTCCACGTCACATGAAACCACCGTCTATTTCCACAGCGACCACTCCCAGAACCGGCCGGGATTCAAGCTGGAGTATCAGGGTGAGGACAGGGAGGGTCCATCCTTCCCCGCCTCTTAACCTGCCATCACCTATCTTTGCAGCCTTCCACGTAGGGGAGGAGGGAACCCAGCAAAGGCCAAGGGCTGGAAAGCAGGCCTCACCATTGTGACATGTCTCTCTGGCCCCGCAGAGGCTATCAAACCCCCTGGACAAGCGCTTCCCAGGGCAGCAGGCCAAAGCGCCATCTCAGGCTCCAGACCCAACAGTCAGCAGCTTCCTTGGAGCAAGTGACCGTCAGTTCCCCCTCAAACATCCAACCACCCCCTACCCGCTGCCCCAGGGCCTCAAAAGGCTCACTTCCTCCTCCGGGTCCTCCCCTATGTGTCAGTTATGCCCCGCAAAGCTTGTCCTGTGATATGATGGAGGTTTCCAGTAACGATTCTGGTAACAAGCCTGGAGCGCCCACTGAGCCTTCACAATGAGACAGAAGCAGGACCCTTTCCCCACGCTGGGGGCTGCCCTGTGTGAGGCTGGACCACACTCCCCGCGGCTCCCCCATCCTCAGCTGGAGTCCTGTGATTGGCCCACTCCTCCTGGATCGAGCCCCGTCCGCCCCAGCTCAGACTTCTGTGCCTGTGTAGCTGTGCCCACCTGGGCAGCTGTACCCAGGGCCCTGGGGGCGGCCGACATCTCCCTCCTGGGAAGCCTTGGGAGAGGGAGCTGGGCCCTTCACACCAAGGCAGGAGCAGGGAGAAGCCCAGCCTCTTTCCCAGTAAATGCCACGTCATTGGCAGTAATGCAACTGCACCCCCAGCGGGCTCTGGATGGGCTCATGGCAGAGGTCAGCCTTAACTGGGCGAGCCTGTGCCTAAGAAGGGTACACAACCTCGGTGGGCAGTGAGGCCTGGCCAGTGGTCACCATACGTCCCAAGGCCACAGTCTATCCCAGGAGAGACTCAGGCCCAAATGTGAGGTCTGGGACAGACACACGCCTCTCAGGCTTCCCGTGTGTTGGTCTCCTAGCTCTGCTCTGTCAGTATACTGCAGACCGGTGGCTTGAAGAGCAGAGTTACTCTCTCACAGTCTTGGAGCCTGGAAGCCCTGAGATCAGGGGTGGGCAGGGCTGACTCCTTCCAAGGGCTGCAAGGAAGAATATATTCTCTGCTGTCTCCTGGCTTCTGGCGGTTTGCTGGTCGTTGGCATTTCTCAGCTCGTTGAACCATCACCCCCATCTCTGGCTTCATCCTCACGTGGTGTTCTGCCTGTCTGTCTGAGGTCACTAGGGTGGGCCCTAATACAGTAGGACTGGTGTTCTTGTAAAAACAGGAAATGTGGAGACAGTAAAGAATCTGCCTGCAATGCAGAAGACCTGGGTTCGATCCCTGGGTTTGGGAAGATGCCCTGGAGAAGGGAATGGCTACCCACTCCAGTATTCTTGCCTGGAGAATTCATGGACAGAGGAGCCTGGCAGAGTAGTCCATGGAGTCTCAAAGAGTCAGACACAATTAAGCGACTAAGACTACCTAACTAAAGACCTCATTTTAATTTAGGTAAAGGTAGGTGAAGATCCTGTCTCCAAATATGATCACGTTCTGAGGAGGCGGAGAGGGGTAGGGAGTTAGAACTTCTCCATGAATTTGAGGCAGACACAGTTGGGCCCAAGGGCTTGCCCTGAGCTCCTCTGGGATGAATGCAGGGTCTGATGATGCCACCGTTGTGGTGGGGACACTGCTCTGGGGCCTCCCCCTGCCCAGGAGCTCAGATGGTGAGAGCAGACACGCTCCCTGCATTCCCGTGTGTTAAGCCCACTTTGTCCTTGTCAGAGCTGCCCTTCTGAGTCCTGCCAACTCCTCGGACCCCCCGCTTCCTTGTAGAAGTAGTGGTCAGGAGCCCTGACCTCAGCCCCTCCCAGACTCACCAAGCCTTCTCCTCTGAGGAGCTTCACCTGATGCTCACAGGCTCCTCCCTGAGGCTTCCAGTCATGGGCCAGCGCCCTGGGTTAACGTCACTCACACAGGCTCCATGTGTTCAGAGGCCGGGTTCTCTGAGGAACCTGAGGCGGGGGCGAAGGGTGGAAACAGGAAGGAGGGGTCCCGAGTTCACCTTCAGAGGACCAACACCTTGACCTGAGTTGGCCCAAGTATATGAGAGCCGCAGCAATGCCCCCTCTGTGGTGGGCCAGCGCCCCCTACTCACTCACATTGCTCCCCAGGACCTCCCCGGATGTTCCCCTTGGGTCACAGGCCCAGCTGCTTCCTCAGCACCTGCCCACTGCCACAGTCCTGATGGGCCTCATGGAGCCACCCTTGGTGTCAGGGTGGCCCACCACCTCAGACCTGACCTCTGAAACTTCCGTTATGGCTTCTCCTTCATGATGACCCATCCTCCGGACTAGGTTGTCTCCTGTGCCGGAGGTCCAGGTGCTCCCACTGAGGCCTCCCCATGTGTCAGGCCCAGATAATTCTCCCTGCCCCCAGGCCCATGTTCTTGACCCCACGGAGTTTCACCTGACCACTCGCCCTAGGTTTTTCTTTTATGAAAAGACCTACATCACCACTCAGGCCATTTGTATTCAGCAGTCCCAGCTGTTTGTGGTCCCCAGACTTTCTTTGGAAGAAATATAACTCCTTACTTTTCCTCAAAATCCCTCCTGTTAGACACTCTGACCTTCCTAACCTGGAGTTTTCTTTTCCCTTCTTCAGGTAAATATCCTTGTAACGTTTTCAGTAACAGCATAAGCTACTCCTACCAGGTCTCCTAGCCTGATGGGCTTAATGTATTCCGTCGAAATTTCTCAGGAGATTGTGTTTCTAAGAACACAGGAAGATGACCTTCTTCCAAAATGTTAGGCATCATCATTACTGATTTTTAAAATATGTCTCTTTACTTGAAACTGTATCTAATTCCATTATAGCGTCCAGTGCTCCTCTCCCCACGGAACCCTTTTCTGGGGAAGTTAATGACTCCACTCCTCAGGGATCCTGTCTGCCTTCTAGGCCCAACCTCTGAAGCTTCCTCTGGTGGAAGAGATTCTGAGAGTCCTCTCCCTGTGAAAGCGGTCCCGGAGCCGTCACTTCAGTGTCTCTTTGTGAAAAGTCAGCTCCTTCCCCTGGAAGTAATTCCTGTGAGAGAGACCCAGCCAGTCTTCTCCAGGCTGCTCGTGACTTCTCACCAGCCCTCGGTCTTCAGGCTCACCCACATCATTGGGTCCCTCTCTTCCCACTGAGACATCTCTTTAAAGGCCCCACTCATTCTTCAGTCACCTCCCTACAGGCTCCTCACTTCTACTAAGACCTCATTTGCCAAATCGCCCAAACCCGTTGCTGCTGACAGAGCCATGCCCCTTTGGCTGCCCCGCCCACCCAGTCTCTCTGGAACTGCTTGATTTTTCAACACACCCAACTACCTTGATGATTTCTTTTTTAAAAAAAAAAAACTTTTGATTATTTTTTTAAATTTTTATTTGTTTATTTTTGGTTGCAATGAGTCTTTGTTGTTTTGCGTGGGCTTTCTCTAGTTGCATCGAGTGGAGGCTACTCTTCATTGCAGTGTGCGGGCTTCTCATTGCAATGGCTTCTCTTGTTGCAGAGCACGGGCTTTAGGGCACGAAGCTTCAGTAGTTGTGGCATGCAGGCTCTGTTGTTGCAGGGCACAGGTTTAGTTGCCTCCCCAGGATGTGCGTTCTTCCTGGACCAGGGATCAAACCCATGTCACCTGCATTGGCAGATACCTTGATGATTTCCCAGTGAAACCTGCCCAATTCTGCCCACAGAGACCTCCCTGCATGACACACAGGAAACACATCACACGAAGGGAGTGCTTCGTGATCATCCTTCTTTACATTGTTATTGCATGTGTTGAGGCACCGACTTGCGTCGAGCATTCATTTGATCTCAACCACTCCCCCTGAGAATTTCCACTATAGGAATGCTCCCTCTGCTGATTTCCTGCTGAGTGGGTCCAATTACTGTCCTGTGGATCCAATTATTAATAATTGAGGGCTCTGGTTCTCCGACGTGCTCAGCAAATCCCTCAGTGACTTCCCCCTGTTGGCTCAGCTGCTCCCATTAAGGCTTCTCCTTTCAAGGCAGGCACACCCATTCTCAGGGAAGCAACTTTCTTGTTCTTTGGAGGGACTCCCTTGTATGAAAGTCACACATTCCTATTATTTTATTTTAATTTTTTTGATGTGGATCATTTTTAAAGTCTCTGTTGAATGTGTCATAACATTGCTTCTGTTCCATGTTTTTTTTGTGTTTTTTTTTTTTTTTTTAGTTGGAGGCTAATTACTTCACAACATTTCAGTGGGTTTTGTCATACATTTATATGAATCAGCC